>NW_026652288.1:85659870-85823078 GCF_009828535.3 Hylobates moloch | reverse complement strand
AAATTAGTCGGGCGTGATGGCGGGCGCCTGTAGTCCCAGCTACTCGGAGAGGCTGAGGCAGGAGAATGGCGTGAACCCGGGAGGCGGAGCTTGCAGTGAGCCGAGATTGCGCCACTGCACTCCAGCCTGGGTGACAGAGCAAGACTCCGTCTCAAAAAAAAAAAAAAAAAAAAAGTACCGTATCCTGAGTGAAATGACAAATCACCTTAAATCACTTTAAAATGATCACTTTAATCACTTTAAAATAATATAACTCATACTAAGCATGTTCTTGAATCATAACTAATTCAAACTAGAAAGCGTTAACATAAAGGTATTTAGAAATTTTATAAATATGTGGAAGTTTTACAATATAGTTCTAAATAAATAATTAGTCAAAGAGAAAATCTCAAGAAAAATTTTGGAAATAAGTATCAAAATTTATAGCCTTGAATTTTATATTAGAAAATAAAAAGGAATTAAAGTAGAAATCTAAACTTTGGCATTAAGAAACAAACATAAAAAATAAATAAAACCCAAATAAGCAGAAGTAATGAAATAATATAAGAGTATGAATCAATAAAATTCAGTGCACACACACACACACAAAATCAGAAAATCAATAAAATGAAAACCTAGTTTTTGGAAAATGTCAATAAAAATGACAAGCCTTTTAGCAGACTGGCCAAGAAAATAAAGAAAATATGAATTTTTCAATACTGGGAACAACATTAAAGCTTCATAGACAGTAAAAAAAAGATAATAAAAATTGAAATAAAAAATATTACCAAAAATACTATGCCTCCAAATTCAACAACTCAGAAGATATGCAATTCCTTGAAGGACACAAATTAATCAAGCATATTTTAATCTAATAGATTAACATAAATAAAGATTTATCTATTAAAGAAATTGGACTCATGGTTAAAAAATCTTCCAACAAAGACAACTTCAGGCCCAAATCATTTTAATAGTAAATTCTAATAAATATTTCAGGAAGAAATAATGATAAGTCTGTACAAACTCTTCACAAAATGAAACAAGATCAACACTACTCAATGCATACTATGAAGCTAGCCATACCCTAATACCAAAACCAAGTAACAAGAAAAATGTTACAACTAACAAAGTTATAAGAAAATAAGTTACAAGTAACAGGAAAAAAACATTACCAATAACAAAAACTACAAACTCAAATTCCTCATAAAAATAGTATTACAAGTAACAGGGAACAACAGAAACAAGAAAAACATTACGAGTAACAAAAACTATAAACCACAATTCCTCATAAACATAGACATAGTAAACAAAATATGTAAGACATATTAGTAAATCGTATCTTTAAAAAGGATAATATACTATAATCAAGTGTGGTTTATACCAGGAATGCAAGACTGGTTTAACATTTAAAGCCCAATCACCATAGTTCACCACAGTAACAGATGAATAAAAGGAAAATCACTAAGAAGAAAAGCAAAATTATTTAACTTGACAAATTTAATTTATAGAAACTTACATGTGGCCATATATTTTTCACCTAAGATCAGAAACTAGAGAAAGATTTCCTCTCTCAACACTCATATAGAAAATCTTTTTTTTTAAAATTTTATTATTATTATACTTTAAGTTTTAGGGTACATGTGCACAATGTGCAGGTTTGTTACATATGTATACATGTGCCATGTTGGTGTGCTGCACCCATTAACTCGTCATTTAGCATTAGGTATATCTCCTAATGGTATCCCTCCCCCCACCCCCCACCCCACAACAGTCCCCAGAGTGTGGTGTTCCCCTTTTTGTGTCCATGTGTTCTCATTGTTCAATTCCCACATATGAGTGAGAACATGCGGTGTTTGGTTTTTTGCCCTTGCAATAGTTTGCTGAGAATGATGGTTTCCAGTTTCATCCATGTCCCTACAAAGGACATGAACTCATCATTTTTTATGGCTGCATAGTATTCCATGGTGTCTATGTGCCACGTTTTCCTAATCCAGTCTATCATTGTTGGACATTTGGGTTGGTTCCAAGTCTTTGCTATTGTGAATAGTGCCTCAGTAAACATACATAATGGAAGTCCTAGTCAGTGCAATAAAGTCAATTGTTTTTTTTTTTAAAAAAAAGGCATTCAGATTGGAATGGAAAAAAAGTCTATCTTCAGTCAGAGAAAACATGATTGTCTATATAGATGCTCCAGAGACTACATAAAACTTCCAAAACCAATGAAGAAATTTAACAAGATCCCAAAATAAAAGGTAAATATTCAAAAGTCAATTTTGTTTATATACATCAGTTATGACATGTTGAGATTCAAAATTTTTAAAGTAGCACTGCCAATACCACCAAAAATATCAAATACTTTCAAAAACTACAAAACATTGATAAAACTAGTTCAAAGAAGGGGTTTTAATTGTTTTAATGGAGAGGTAAACTATGTTCATGGTATGTAAGAATTAATACTGTTAAGATGTAATTTTCTTCTAAAATTGATCTATAGATAAGGCACCATCTTAGTGAAAATCCCAGCAGTTTTTTTTTTGATGCATCAGCAAGCTGATTCTAACATTTAAATAGAAATGCAAAGGAGTTAGAATAACTCAAACAATTTGTAAAAATAAGAACCAAGTTACAGACTCACACTACTTGATTCTAAGATGTACCCCAAACTACAGTAATAAGACACTGTGTTGTTGGTGAGAAGAACATATAGACATATATCAATGAAACAAAAAAGAGTTCAGAGACAACTGACTTGACAAAGCTGCAAAAGTAATTCAAAGATAAAAAGATAGTCTTTTATACAAATGACACTAAAACAATTGGTCCTATAAATGCAAAACAGAAAGTAAACCTCAATAGATAGTTTAAATTTTATTCAAAAATTAACTGGAAATGGACATCAACCTAAAGGTAAAATGTAAAATTATAAAATTTCAAGAATAAATCACATTCACAATAGTTTCATAAATCATATTTTCATGCTTTTCCTTCCAAAGTGTTTCAATGTGTTCACCATGTCTTTTAGTTTGTGTGTTTCCTGAGGATACGGAAACTTATTATATGCATCTCTCTTCTTCCATTGTCCTGTCTTATATAATACACTGTTACTCAACACATATTTTATACTTGGTAAATTAATTTACTTCATACTATGAATCTCACAAAAATATTCCACACTTATTTTTACAGATGTAAATTTTCTTTCAATTCAGGAATATTATGAAGTCTAAAGAAGAAGAGGTTAGCTGTTACATTAGTGACCATTTAGCAAGAGAGTCAAAGGTAAGAAGTTAGGCATTAGTGAAGTATAATTTTAGCTCACAGTGTGAGTGTTAATTAAATGTTACTGCTAATATTACAGCTATAACAGTATAATCACTTGTGAAGTACAGAAACAAAGTGATTACAGAAGTAAAATTAGTGAATTAAAACAGGCAGTTAGTGAAGGATCCTGTTAACACACCATTATATTTTTAAGAACTAAAATTGAATGTGTGAAATCAAGAATGCAATACCATTTACAATAGTCACAAAAAGAATAGAACACCTAGGAGTACAGCTAACCAGGGATGTGAAGGATTTCTACAGTAAGAATTACAAACACTGCTGAAAGAAATCAGAGCTAACACAAACAAATGGAAACACATTCCACGCTCATGGATTGGAAGACATATTACTAAAATGGCCATACTGCCCAAAGCAATTTATACATTCAATGCTATTACTATCAAGTTATCAATGTCATTTTTTCATAGAATTAGAAAAAAAACTATTCTAAAATACATATAAAACCAAAAAGAGTCCGAATAGCCGGAGCAATTCTAAGCAAAAAGAACAAAGCCAGAGTCATCACATTACCCTGTGTCAAACTATACTGCAAGGCTACGGTAACCAAATAGCATGGTACTGGCACAAAAACAGACACATAGACCAGTGGAACAGGTTAGATAACCCAGAAATAAAGTCACACAGACACAACTATCTGATGTTTGACAGTCAACAATGTCAAGCAATGGGGAAAGAACTCACTATTCAACAAATAGTGCTGGGGTAACTGGATAGTCAGCCAGGCAGAATATTGAAACTGGACCCCTTCTTTTCACAATACACAAATTTCAACTCAACATGGATTGAAGGCTTAAATGTAAGACCTAAAACAATAAAAACTCTAAAAGAAAACCTAGGAAATATTCTGGAAATTGGTCTTGAAAATGAATTAATGACTACATCTTCAATAGCAATTTCAACAAAAACAAAAATAGACAAGTAGGACCTAATTAAACTAAGGAGCTTCTGTACAGCAAAAGAAACTATCAACAGAGTAAATAGACAGTCTACAGAATGAGAGAAAATGTTTGCAAAGTATCCATCTAACAAAGATCTAATATCCAGAATCTGTAAGAAACTTAAACAAGTCAACAGGCAAAAAACAAACTCCATTTAAAAAAAATGAGGAAAGGTCATGAACAGACACATCTCAAAAGAAGGCATCCACCCAGCCAACAAACATGAAAAAATGTTCAATATCACTAATGATTAGAGCAATGCAAATCAAAACCACAATGAGATAGCATCTTACACCACTCAGAATGGCTATTATTAAAAAGTGAAAAAAAAAAAACAGGAGAGCTTGGTGAGGTTGTGGAGAAAGAGAAATGATTACAAACTGATGGTAGAAATGTAAATTAATTCAGCCACTGTGAAAAACGGTTTGGAGATATCTTAAATAACTTAATACAGAACTACCATTCAACCCAGTAATTTCATTACTAGGTATAGACTTAAAGGAAAATAAATCTTTCTACCAAAAAACACAAGCACTTGTATATTCATTACAACACTATTTACAATAGCAAAGATATGAAATCAACCTAGGTGCTCATCAACAGTGGACTGGATAAAGAAAATGTGGTACATATACAACATGAAATACTATGTGGCCATAAAAATGAGTGAGATAATGTCCTTTGTGGCAACATGAATGGGGCTGGAGGTCACTATCCAAAGTGAATTAACGCAAGAACAAAAAATCAAACACCACATGTTCTTACTTATAAGTGAGAGTTAAACATCAAATGCACACGGGCACAAAGTGGGGAAGAGCAGACATTGGTGCCTACTTGGGGGTGGAGGGTGGGAAGGTGGTGAGGATCAAAACACTGCCTATAGGGAATTGTGCTTACTACCTGGGTGATGAAATCATTTGTACACCAGACTCCAGTGACATGCAATTTACCATATAACAAACCTGCCCATGTATCCCCAAAACCTAAAATGTAAGTTGAAAAAAATAAATACATAAATGTAGTGAGTCCAAGAAAATGGATCAAAAAATTCTTGATATTCAAGTTAACTTATATGAATTTTATAATCAAAGAGAGCTTTAAGGACAAAAGAAGAATATAATATTCAATATTGTATGTATTTGCCTTCTTATAGACAATTACTAATCATACCTATTTTTAAAAGTATTCCAAGACTAGATGATTTCGCAATTTTTGAGTCAAGGTTATTTTTTAAGTATTTTTGTTGTTATTGATCACCTTCTGATGGAATGGGTTTAATGTGCAGAATGTGGCCTCCATTTCTATTAATCTTACGTGTTTGATGAAATTTAAGGAGATAATGTAAAATTTGAAATAATGAACATCTCCCTAAAGTAGAAAGTAAGGTAGATTTAAAGAATTTTACCAATAGGTAAGAATTAGATGATAAAACCCAGAAAGATGTATTTGTTTAACTAACTGAATGTGAAAATATGATAATTATGTAAATTATTTCCGATTTCTATTTTGTCCACTTTTTCACTGTGCATAAAAATATTTCCAGTGTCTTAATATTTCAGGTAGCAGTCAGAGTTAGGCATATCTTAGGTATGTGGGAGCAATATTTATGTTCACACTTGAAATTTGCTTGCCCTGACCTATTTGGAAATTCAACAGCCTCTCTTAAAAGTACAAGGATGCCAGTACAAAAGCTCATTATTAGTTGATGCCAAGATTAACATCCCCTATTATATTAGTCCGTTCTCATGCTGCTATAAGGACATGCAGGAGACAGGGTAATTTATAAAAAAAAAAAAAGAGGTTTAATTGACTCACAGTTCAGCATGGACGGGGTGGTCTCAGGAAACTTACAATCATGGTGGAGGGGAAGCAAACATGTCTTTCTTCACAAAGCAGCAGGGAGGAGAAGAGTAAGAACCCAGTAAAGGGGGGAGCCCCTTATAAAACAGTCAGAGCTCATGAGAACATATGAGAATTATCAGGGGGCAAACTGCCCCCATGATTCAATTATCTTCCATCAGGTCCCTCCCATGACACATGGGGATTATGGGAACTAAAATTCAAGATGAGATTTGGGTGGAGACACAGCCAAACCCTATTACCTGTACTTAAAAGTAAGACAGAATAACACTAATGATGAGGAATAACATCAGTGATGAGCACTTCTCTTAGTGGCATGTAGGATGTTAAAATCCACAAATTATTCCATCACTTTCTCTCCTTTGTTCGTTCTTTCTGTATCATGCCCTTTCTTGCATCATTCTAAAATGAATTTGAGAAAGCTATACAAATAACTGTAATACAAAATTACCATGATAAACAGTTGATGGAATGCAATAGAAGGAAAAGTAGAATAGATTTACCAATAAGAGATGGCATAGGACTAAGACACTTTAATGTGTGTCACAATAACCACAAATACTAGCAAGATATCTTTTTCATCAGTGTCTGTAGGGTGTGCACATCTTCCACATATTCACTCAAAGTGAAGCTGACTGATGTGTTTGTAGGAATGATATAGTAATATCATTCAATTCGCTCAGAGAAGAATAAAGGTATATGTAAAGAAGGGAGAAGGTGGGGGAAAATCTTATAATTTTCAGTGTTTCAGACTGTCATAATTTTTTAAGAAACAAAATATTTATATCATTTTCAGGACAGTCATTTGAAATGTTCTGAGGATTACAGAAGCCTATAAGCATTTGAAACATTTTTTGTGGAAACATCTCTTAAGATATTGTATGAACTACACAGAAATATATCTACACATTTACAGTCAATTGATTTTCAACAAAAGGTACCAAGAAAATACATTAGAGAAAGGACAGCCTATTCAATAAATATTGCTAGGAAAACTGGATATCTCATGTTTATTGTGTCCCTATTCACAATAGCCAAGATATGAAATCAACCTAAGTGTTCATCAATAAATGAATGGATAAAGGAAACGTATATTTACACAATTGATTATTACTCAGCCATAAGGAAGTATTAAATCCTGTCATTTGCAACAATTTGGATGGAACTAGAGGACATTATGTTAAGTGAAATAAGCCGGGCACAGTAAGGAAAATATTACATGTTCTCACTTTTATGTGAGAGCTAAAAAATTGATTTCATAAACATAGAGAGTAGAATGATAGTTAGCAAAGGATTGGAAGGAGAGTGGAGGGGGGGATAAAGAGAAGTTTGTTAGTGGGTATAAAAGTACAGTTACACAGAAGGAATAAGATCTAGTACTCAGTAGCACAATATGGTAACCACAGTAACGATAATTTATTGTGTATTTCAAAATTACTAGAAAAGTGGAATTCTAATCTTGCTAATACATAGAAATAATAAATATTTTAGGAAATGGATATACCGATTCCCCTGATTTAACCATCACATATTGTATGCTGGTATCAAAATGTCACATGTACTCTACAAATATGTGCAACCATTAGGTATCTATAAAAATAAAAAATTAAAATCTTAAAATACATGAGATAAATTAAATTTAGAAATCAGTTTTAGAAGTTGGAATTCTATAAAGATCACAAATCGAACAAATACTTTAAGTCTGATCCCATCTCTAGATTATGAGCCTCTAAAGGGCAAGCATGTTATCTAATTAATCTCATGATTCCTAATCATCCTTAGCACCATGTTTTACACAATAATTTTCAGAAAAATGTTGGTTTAATTAAAACGAAACAAGCTTTTTGTTTAGTTTAGTTTATACTTTCACAAATGCAAACTGAATACTATATATTCATATGTAAAAGTTTTTCGATTTTTCTTGAAGAAAGAAGTGCTTTTTGCAGCCTCAGTTATGGGGCCACAGGGACAAAGATTAAAAAAGAGCTTCAACAATCAATTATACATATGTGTGTGTGTTTGTGTCTATGTAAATGTTAAATATTTTTGTTTTATTGTACCTATGATAGCAGATAGTGCTGCTTACCTCCCCAATATCCATTTCCCCATCTTCTAAAAGGAACTAAATATTAAATTCTTTGAGAATCACAAGTTGTCCAGAAAAACTACATCCCCAGAATGCCTTGCAAATTCTACTCACCATGCCAAATAATTCTACAAACAAGATGGAAATGTAAGCATTATGGATGAACTAATGATAGTTTAAAAAAAAGGGGGTGGGGAGTCAGCCACCATACAACTTCTGTCCTTCCCCCACTTATTGCCTTCTGGTGAACTTGCAGCCATGTTGCATGTTTGAAGACAGAAACCTCACACTAAGTATGGGAAATATCCTGGGTCCCTGACGCAGAACTGGATCCACAATTGTAGACCAGGTTTGTTTACCTCTGGACTTCTTTTGTGCAAAAGAGTTCCAAAAATATTTGAATAAGGGAATACCATAGCTTGTTTATAACTCACTACTGATTGCATCTTGTGTGTTGTATTAGTCACTTGCCCAGAAGAGAATTAGGAGTATATAGATATATAAAAATATACAATAAATAGTTTAACAGGGGAAGGAAAAATAATAGTGTGCGGAAAAATGGATACTCACATGAGGTTAGTTCAGTGAGAAAAAAAATGCTAGGCTCTATAGACTTTGCTAGAAGAGGCTTACAATTGTGAGTTTGAGTTTTATATGAGTCAGCATTCAAGTGGAAACATGATCATAGTCTTTTGATCAAAGGAAATCAATTAAAGCCTACCTCTCCCTGATATTCTGGTTCTAGAATGGAATGGGTTAAAAGGAGACTAACGACACAGAAGAATATGTTATGGAGATAGGTAGTAGTGTATTTGGATAAGAAAATGAAATTATTCTCAGCAAAAGAGTAACTATAATGGGGTGATGTTCAGTTTAGGATCACACACTTTATACTATACTGTGTCAGGGAAGTGAAAACAATTCTGAAGTTACTTAGTAGTGTATGAAATCTCATCCAGCACCCAAACAATAGAGTCTAGGTTAAGGCTTTGTTGTAAGCTTACTTCTAAAAGTAATTAAGTCATCGTGATATCCACTTACATATTAGAGTGAGGGAACAAATTTACCTAGAAACTCATGGACTCTTCTCTACACATATGACTTTGATAATACCAAGTAAGTTTTTGTCATGAATAATTTTCAGACTTTTGAGGAATAATAAACCAACAAAACTAGTTGGGCTTTTACTAGAGGGCAGGAGGGCTCTGTGAGTAATGCTTACTCTATTTTTGGAAAATTTGATAACGAAGACCTGATAAAATTCAAGTCAGAGACTTAAGAATAAATAAGAATGTATCTCTTCTCTCTGGAACCTTCTCACCTTGAAAACAAATGCCAGGGCAGGCCTGAATCTAAAGACACTTTGCTGTATACACCATGTGGCTTACGATTAGGATATGTGTAGAGTTAGGTTTACCAAAAATGGAGAATAAACATTTCTCATTTTCAATGCTATTTTATCAATCTTTGAAAATAAACAGATCAATGAAAAATAGGATCTATTTCCTAGAACTTGAACGCTAATAAGAGTGTATTTCCACTAGAAAAAAAAATCCTTTGGTAGATCAAGTTGAGCTGTAGCTATTGCTATTGCTATTCCTCTAAGATTTCTTTCAGGAAGACCTAGTTTTATGATCAATACAATTGTTTCAAAACTTTTAATTATTTATGTTTTGGCCACGTGTCTAGACCCAGCAGTTTTTGTCTCTCCTTAGTGGGCCATAACTCCTTCCCTTGCCCCTTCCTTTTCTGTTCTCTCCTTTCCTTTTCTTTCTTTTCTTTTTCTTCCTTTTCCTTTCTATTTTTTTTTGTTTCTATTTACAGACAATGCTTGATAATTTCCTAAGGTTTACAAACAATGATGGTTTATTATTCTAATTCTCCTGTACCCCCTGTTCTCTCATAGGCAAAAAACACATGAGCAAGTGATTCTTCTTAACAATCATTTTGTTGACTAGAAAGGCTATTATTGTCAGAAGAGTTGCTAGCAAATGAAGTAAGATAGAAAAACATATATGAATGACAATTTGGGTGACCCCTTTACCAGAAATTTCATATATAGATAGAATTCTAGGTTTCTGGAAAAAAGTTAAAAATCACTGTTGTTCCTGCATTTCAAAGTCCCACCTTACACATAGACTTCTATGGTTAAGAAAGATACTTTTTCCTTTTTTTCCCCTAGTTTTACTCGTTTTTACAATTTAGCATGATACACTGAATTAATTAAACTTATTTCAGTTCCAGCAGCTAATCCAAATGAGAGAAACCTTTATGAAAAAAATATGTAAAGCAATTTGTATTTGACATAGCCTCTTATTTCTGAATTCACATTTGAGTTATAACTAAGACAAGAACACTTGTGTTTTTCTCTACTTCTTAATGAGTGCTCTACACTATTTGTAGTACACAGGATTGCACTGTTATCCAATTAGGAAAGTATACAGGATGCAAGGCTTATCATTATTCTGCACATAATTGAGTCATGCCATCATCAGTGTTTTATTTTCCTCAGAGATGCTTATTATCATGCATAGCTTTTGCTTTTTGGCAGAACTGAGGATGTCCTTTGGGGGTTGAACCTCAGAGTAACTTGACATCCTCATTAACCTTTATGGCAACTAAGGTATTGAGCATCCTCAGACTGAAGAGTAGTCTCAAAATTTTTATTATTCCTTTTCCCCTCAATTCATTGCATACAATCTCATATTGTTGCAGATCAGAAAAAAAAATGAGAAGAAACCAAAATAAATCATTCAGATTTTTGACTATATGTTTAGTGTATGTCTAAACAGAAATGGCAAATGCTTTTTTTCTTCTCCTAAATGAAGAGGCAGACAGGAGATGAAAACATACCTTTAGTACTCACATAGCCATTTAGTTTTCTTATTTCAGAGAACTTGAAGCCTGAAACATATTTTAATGATTGCTAAGATTACCCATCTTATTTTATAAATGAAGTTCTGAAGGCTTAGAGAGAGTAGAAGACTCACCAAAGTTGGCAGATGAAAATTAAAGCCACAGGATTTTTTTTTAAGCCAACTGTGTTTGATGCATGTTAAAGGATGTTTAAGTGTTTAAAATGTGAGATTATAATATAGGTTAAAGAGAATGATCCAAATTTCATTTCTTTCCAGATTATTCTCCAGATTACTGTAATTCATCTTTCTAATATGCACATTTGAACGTGATATTTCTCTTTTAAAATGCTTTGCTAGCTCTTCTTCACCTACATTCATGTTTCACAAATTTGGACGATCACCAGAATCCTCCAGCACCCACTACGTCATGCTCCTTATTCAGCAAAAAAGAACTTATTGTACTATACTCCTTTTTGTTTTAAGATTATATGTCTGTTCTCCCAGTGGTTCTTGAAAACCTTGACAACCATATCTTACATATTATTAAATTTCCTAAAACATATAATTGTGTTTTTCACATGGTAAACTGCTCACTGAACATGTTTTTGTTGTTGTTGTTGTTGTTGTTGTTGTTGTTGCTGTTGTTGTCTTTGAGACGGAGTGTTGCCCAGGCTGGAGTGGATGGTGCAATCTCGGCTCACTGCAACCTCCGCCTCCCAGGTTCAAGGAATTCTCCTGCCTCAGCCTCCCGAGTACTTGGGACTATAGGCGCCCGCCACCAAGGCCAGCTAATTTTTGCATTTTTAGTAGAGACGGGGTTTCACCATATTGGTCAGGTTGATCCGGAACTCCTGACCTCAGGTGATCCACCCGCCTTGGCCTCCCAAAGTGCTTGGATTACAGGCGTGAGCCACCACACCCAGACTGAACACATATTTTTATTGCAAGACCATCGTGGATACCATTTTCTTCTTCCAGAATTGTGTGTTAAAAATCTCTGATTTTTTTTTTCTACCAAAATATATCATACTTCCTTTGGGCTGGAAATGTGCTCTTACAAGTCTCTTTTTCCGAGATATCCTCTATTGCTTACCCACCTACCAGAGAGTGTGGATGGGGGATGCCATTCATTAGGACCAAAAGTGGACTTGGAGTCTGTGGTAGGGAATTGGGAAATGGCCGTGGCTTTCAGGGATAAAGGTAGCCTTGAAATGGAGCATTTGATGAACTGTTTGACTTAGGAAAAATCTTTGTAAGATCTCTTCACTATGCAAAGTGTTTAAAATGTATTTTATAATTGTAGAATAGAGAAATGTGCATGGAGGGCCTGGGAATGGTGGCTCACGCCTGTAATCCCAGCACTTTGGGAGGTCGAGGAGGGTAGATCACCTGAGGTTAGGAGTTTGAGACCAGCCCGGTCAAAACGATGAAACCTTGTCTCTACTAAAAATAGAAAAATTATTTGGGCATGGTGGTGCTCATCTGTAATCCCAGCCACTTGGGAGGCTGAGGGAAGAGAATCAGTTGAACCTGGGAAGCGGAGGTTGCAGTGAGCCAAGATTGCGCCACTGCCCTTCAGCCTGGGCAAAAGAGTGAGACTTCATCTCAAAAAAAAGAAAGAAAAGAAAAAGAAAAAGAAAAAAAATTTGCATATATGTATCTACATCCATCTCTTCATCACGTCCATGGAACTCAAAGATCTGGGTGTTACAGTTTCAGAGCAGGGTTACATTTACAAAAACATAGGCCTGTCTTCAAAGCAATATTAAAGTCACTCAAATCCTTTGCTTTCATTCCTAAAGAAAATAAAAATGGAA
The DNA here is from genome assembly GCF_009828535.3 of Hylobates moloch. Taxonomy (NCBI): domain Eukaryota; kingdom Metazoa; phylum Chordata; class Mammalia; order Primates; family Hylobatidae; genus Hylobates; species Hylobates moloch. The sequence goes on along the minus strand of NW_026652288.1, from coordinate 85,810,195 downwards.
TAAAGAGACATACCCCAATTTTACAAGTTCTTTATTACTTTTTTCCTCAATTTTTTAGTTGTTCCCTAAACTCACTGGAGCATCTCATTCCACAGAAACCTTCACATTCATGCCATTGCTGATTTTTCCCAGATAATTTTATTTTCTTAATGACCTTTGTCTCTACCGGAACTTCTAATTATGGCCACACTGTGCACTCACAGCAACCATAGTGCTAACCCATGAAGCTCCCAGCTGCTCAGTTCTGGAAGGAGTGAACTCTACCTTCCATGCTTACAGATTTTCTCACTAGAATTAGCCTATCTCCCTCCCTCTGGTTGACTTCTACAGGAGTTTAGTGTAGATGATTATACTCACATGTTAGTAATTTTATAAAATTATATACATCCATAAGTAATTTACCAATTATTAGTAGTTATAATTTTAAATGTTTAGTGTATAAAATATGGCAAATAAATATATAAACAACCTCCATTTATACTACCAGATGATAAACACAATTAACAGATCATTGTATCTTTTCTGATTATAGATAGATATAGATTTCAGTATATACAACCGAATAACAGAATTTGAACTTTATTATACACATACGTTTCTCTTCCCACTTATTCTATAATGATACTTTCTATTGAAACTTTACATGCTTTCATAAAAATGTGATTTTTAATACTTACATTTAATTAGATAAATACACCATAATGCCTTTAAACATTCTCAAGTATATGGACATTTAGGCGAAAAATAAATATTGAAGTGAACTTCTCAAGTCTCCATTTTATAGAAAGAAAAATCTGGTTTTAGTACCTGAGGAGATTCACAACTCCTTTTGAAAACTCTTCAGAATCATCAAAGAACCAAAGATACTTTCAACTCCCACCCCAGAAAATGTTTGTTGTAAAATGAAACTGGCTTGGGTTCAGTTAAACATTCTTTTTAAGTTACCTAGAGAGTAAGTCAAAGTGTCACTTGCTCTATTCTAGTGGTAGAAATAGCTGTTTGTTACATTTCTAATTTTTTTAAAATTAAAATTTAAGTTCAGCTGCAAATCTTTTTCAAATTTTGTTTTTATGATTACCGTAAGTATATGCTCATCAGAAGATATTTTAAGCTCACTGTAATCAATCAATTACTTCATCCATCTAATGCAGACAGTACTTATTTTTCATGGTAATTTTATTCAGTATTTTGCAGCCCAGACACACTAAAAATGCATTTTTTTTTAACAAATGAAATCGGAACAGTCAGAAAGAGGCTGAATCTGATAGAATTTTTAAGTAAATGCCTACTTTGGTATTCAATTTATTTATTCAATAAGAGGGCAATTGACAAAGAGAAAAATGTTTTAATCATATTCTATATTCATAGCTTAGCCTTGTGACAGAAGCTACTAAACAACGTAGAATAATACTTTTCCTTCTCTGAGCCTCTAACAAAAGAAGCTTTAAAAGTTGCAGACATTAATCTTTCTGGTAACCTTGTAAAACTGCCACAATGCACACTGTAGTTAAAGAAGCAAAGCAACTGAGAGGTTAAAGTCATAGCGTAAAGTGCATATAACAACTTAGCAAGCATAGTCAAGATGAATCTCTTTGTTTTACTGTTATACCTATTGGATGGCTTCCTTGCAAAAGGGAAAATACTACTATTATGACCATGATGACGCTGACAGTGATGAGAAAAATGATGATCACTACTTGAACTGCTAACAATGATAATCCTAATGATAATAGTAATCAGAACAAAGGATTATTGTAATTATAAAAATTTGAGGAAATTCAAAAACTTTCATCCAAAGAAATGAAAAAACAAAAATGCCGTTTGAAATAAAACTTTAGGACAAAATGTACTTTAAAAAACTTGTATTTTTTAAATTAGGTTATGTTGATTATTATCCTCAGGGTTAAATAAATGTGGGCAACAAGATATAAAATTGTATCACTCTTAGTAGGGCAATTTCATTTGTTCTATCTTTATTTACTAATAAGTTATAAAAGGGATTGATCCATTTTTTTCAGAACTTTGAAAGGAATGAATAGATTGAACTAAATGAAATTACTGTTTTTGTAGGTCAAAGGGTCAAATGTCAGCAATTACATGTGATTTACTTAATAAAACTAAACCTATTTGGTTTCTCTCTTAAAACAGTTTCTTTAGGTCTTCTTCTCTTTTTCTGTTTGTCTTCCCTACTAATCTCTTCAGGCCTATCTAACCTTCCCCTGAGTCTACTTATTTTTATCTTCTAAGGTGTCCTTACTTCATATTTGTAGTCAAGAGGGAAACATTTTTAACATTTCCTAGATTGTTGTTTGTTGGAATAGAAGCTCTAGGTTTCAGGTCTTCTTCCATTAAAATGGTACATAGATAGAATTAGGGGAATGAAAATTCATCTCTACTCTTTTGGGGTTTTTTCAGCTGGGCTTGAGAATTAAATTACCATGAGACAAACAAACAGAAGAAAAACATACAAATTTATTTAACATAAATTTTATGTGGCATGGAAACCTATATAAAGAAATGAAGATTCAAGACACAGAGTTGAACATATACATATTGAATTGGACAGTGTATTAAGTTGTGAGAACATAACTAAATTATGTAGTGAGGCTAAATGAAGGTACGACTTATTTTAACAAGTTCTGTATAGAATTCTGTCAGTCTTAACTTTCTGTCCTTGATGATAAAAATGCTACATTCCTTCTAGTATAGGAAAGTCATCTTTCACATGAAAATTCCATATTTTGCTGTTAAGAAACTGAAGAAAGGTCAGAGTAATTTTCTTGTACCTGCTGTTTTCCAAGCTGCCTTTAATTCAAAATAGTCAATCTGACAAAGTAGTGTATTTTGAATGGCATGTTCTTAACTCCTTCAAAACAGAAACTACACTTCAAAAAGAATCATATATAATGATCATATTGAATTTATCCCAGGAATGCAGGATGAATTTAACATCCAAACACTAATCAATGTTTTACACTATATAAACAAAGGAACAAAAACAATATGATTGTATAGATAGATACACAAAGAGCATGTGACAGATTCTAACACTTTTTATAATTAAAAAACAAAAAAGGACCCAATAAACTGAAGAGAGATAAATTTCTCTAGCTAATAAAGGCCATTCACAAAAAAAAAAAAGATTGGATGTTTTCACCTAAGATTTGAAAAAAGATAGTGATTTCTGTTCTTGCCATTGTATTCAACATGGTATTAGAGCTTCCAGCCTCAGCAATTAAGCAAGAAAAGTAAATAAAAGCCATCAGATTGGAAAGGAAGTAGTAAAATGATCTCCCTTTACAGATGGTATAATGATGTATATAGAAAATACTAATCAACACACTCAAAATATTAGAACTATTAAATGGGTTCAGAAAGATTGCTGCCTCAAAGTAAATGTCTAAAAAATTAGTTGTATTTTTATATACCAACAATAAAAAAATTTGAAAATAAAATTAAGAAAACAATTCTGTTTTATTTGCATAAAATAGAATAAAATACCTAAGAATAAATTTAACAAAGAAGTGTAAGACTCGTACGCTGAAAACTATAAAACATTCTCGAAAGAGATTAAATAACACCTAAACAAATTGAAAGACATCACATGTTCATAGATGGAAATACTTAATTTTGTTAAGATGACAATAGTTTCCAAATTAGTCTATAAATTAATTGAAAATCTTATTAAATTACTATATGACTGGCATAGAGAAATTAATCAGCTGATCCTAAAATTCATATGGAAAATCAAAATCCCAGAATAGCAAAAATAATTTTGAATATGAACAAATTTGAAGAACTCACACTTTCTTATTTCAAAGACCTACAGATCAATGACATAGAATTGGGAGTCTATTTCATACTATTATAAAAATCCATATTATGATGAATTGAATTGTTTTTCAATGAAAAATATTCATAAAACAATTAAATTGGCTTTTCAACAAATTGTACTGAGACAATTGGAAATTCACATGCAGAATTTTAAACTTAGATTTTGCATTAGTCCATTCCTGCACTGCTGTAAAGATATGACCTGAGACTGGGTGATTTATAAAGAAAGAAACTTTAATTGACTCACAGGTCCACATGGCTGGGGAGGCCTCAGTTAACTTACAATTATAGCAGAAGGCCAGGGGGAAGCAAGGCACATCTAAAAGGCAGCAGGAGAGAGAGAGAGAGAACAGGGAAGCACCAGACACTTACCAAACAACAAGATCTCACGGGAACTCACTCACTATCATGAGAAGAGCATGTGAAAACCTCCCCCATGATCCGAACCCTTCCCACCAGGTTCCTACCTCGACACGTGGGGATTAAAATTTGAAATACAATTAAGATGAGATTTGGGTAGAGACATAGCCAAACAATATCAGGTTTCTACCTCACCTCATATGTAAAAATTCACTCCAAATGGATCTGAAACATAAGTGTATGAGTTTACACTAAAGTATACAATTCTTAGATGGAAACACAAAAGTTAATTATTGGGACTTTGAATCAGGCAATAATTACTTAGATATGAAACAGAAAGTATAAGCAGCAAAAGAACAAATAGATAAATTGGACTTCATCAAAATTAAAATAAAAACTTTTGTAATTTAAAGAACACTATAAGGAAAATGTAAAAACAACTCACAGAATGGGATAAAATATTTTCAAATCAAATACAGTTTTGCTTCATTGAATGAGCAGAATACAGTCTGAGAAATGTGTCGTTAGGTGATTTTGTCATGCAAACACAGTAGAATGTACTTACACAAATCTTGATGGTATAGCCTACTCCACACTTAGGCTATACAGTATAGCCTATTGCTCCTAGGCTACAAACCTGTGCAGCATGCTACTGTGCTGAATATGGTAGGCAATTGTAATGCGATGATAAGTATTTATGTAGCTAAACATATCTAAATGCAAGAATGGTATAGTAAAAATAAGATATAAAACATTAAAAAATGGTACACCAGTATAGGACACTTAACCACGAATGGAGGTTACTGGACTGGAAATTGCTCTAGTGAGTCAGTGAGTGTGGAGTGAGTAGGAAGGCCTAGGACATTCCTATATGTTACTGTAGACTTGATAAGCACTCTCCATAGGCTATACTAAGTTTATTAAACTATTTTATTTCTTCAATAATAGATTAACCTGAGGTTACTATAATTTTTATAGTAAATTTTTAATCTTTAAAACTTTTTGACTTTCGTAATAACACTTATCTTAAAACACAAATATATTGTATAGCTGTATGAAACAATTTTCTTCCTTGTATCTTTGTTTTTTAATTTTGTTATTTTTAAAATTATTTATTTATTTTTATAGTTAAACAAATTTGTTAGAAACTAAGACAATAATACACACTTTAGGCCTACACAAGGTCAGGATGATCGATATCATTGTCTTCCACCTCTACATCTTGTCCCACTGGAAGGTATACAGGGCAATAACACACATGAAGTTGTCATCTTCTATGATGATAATGCCTTCTTCTGGGATACCTCCTGAAGGATACTCCTGGAGTTCTTTTACAGTAAACTTTTTTTTAATAAGTAGAAGAAATACTTTCTAAAATAATGATAAAACGTATAGTATAGTAAATACAGAAACCAGTAACACAGTCGTTTGTTATCACTATCAAGTATTATGCACTATATATAATTTTATGTGCTATACATTTATACCAGCAGTCCCCAAACTTTTTGGTACCAGGGACCAATTTAGTGGAAGAAAATTTTTCCATGGATGTAGGTGGAGGTGGGGATTGGAGTGGGGATGATTTCAGGATGAAACTGTTCCACCTCAGATCACCAGGTATTAGTTACATTCTCATAAGGAGTGCACAACCCAGATCCCTCATACGCTCAGTTCACAATAGCATTCATGCTTCCATGAGAATCTAATGCTACTGCTGATCTGATGGAAGAAGGGAGCTCAAGTGGTAATGCTCACCCCGCTGCTCACCTCCTGCTGTGCAGCCTAGTTTCTAACAGGCCGTGAATCTATACCAGTCTGCAGCCCATGGCTTGGGGACCCCTGTTTTATATAATTGGCAGTGAACAGCATCACCACAAACTGGTGAGCAATGCATCCATCTATGATGTTACAATGGTTGCTATGTCACTAGGTGATAGGAATTTTTCAGTTCCATTATAGTCTTATAGGACCACCATCATATGTACAACCCATTGTTGACCAAAAAGTCATTATGTGGGACATAACTGTGACTGTAAGTGTAGTATCCAGAATATAACAAATTCTTACAACTCCACAATATAAAGACAAATAATCCAATTAAGAAATGGGCAAAGAAATTGAACAGACATTTCTTCAAACAAGATATACAAATGGTCAATAAGCACATGAGAAGATAATCAACATTATCACTTGTTAGAGAAATTCAGTCAAGATGACAATGAAATACAACTTTACAGTTTTTAGTGTACCTATAAGCAATGTATTGTACAATGATAAGTACTGGCAAGGATGTAATGATATCTGAACCCTCATGTGTTAGCTGTGAGAATACTCAATGTTTGCAACCATTTGAAAAACCTTGTTGCAGTTCTTCAAAATGTTAAACTTAGAGTTATCATATGCAATGTTCTGAATGTTATGTCCTTCAAAATGCATGTGTTGAAATCTAATCACCGCTATGATGGCATCAGCGGGAGTTGAGGGGGGGATTTTGGCTGGTCATGAGGGCTCAGCACTCATGAATGGGATTACTGACCTTATAAAAGAAGCCCCAGGGTTCTTGCACCTTTCACCATGTGAGGACTCATAGAAAAATAGCTATGAACCAGGAAACAGGCTTTCACCAGATACCTAATGTGGCAGCACCTTGATATTGGACTTCCTAGACTCCTGAACTGTGAGAAATAACTTTCTCTTGTTTATAAACTACTCGGTGAATGATATTTTGTTATAGCACCCCAAATGAATTAAGATACCACAGGACAAAGCAATTCCAGTGCTAGGTATATAAACTCAAGTGAAATGAAAACATATTTCCAAACAAAAACTTTTAGATAAATGTTTACAGCAGCATTGTTCATGTTAGGCAACAATGGAAGACAATACAAATATCTAGGAACTGATGAAGGAATGAATAAAATGTGGAATCTCTATACAACAAAATATTATTAAGGAAAAAAACTGAACCAAACCAAACCAAAACAAAATAAAAAACAGAATGAAGTTTTAATATATGCTAAAACATGAATGAACATTGCAAACATCATTCTATATTAAAGAAACCTGACACACCCACAAAAATCACATATTTATGATTGAATTTCTATGAAATGGCCAGAATATACAAACTTATAGAGAAAGAATATAGATTAGTAGTTGTCTAGGGCTGAAGGTTGGGAGGAATAGTGAGAGACTGCTAATGGGTACCTAGCTTGTTTTGGGGGTGACAAATATTTTGAAATTAATTTGTTATGATTATTACACAACTCTGTGAGTATACTAAAAATCATTTAACTATACCTTTAAATAGATGAACCATGTGATATATGAATTATGTATCAATAAAACTGTTTAAAATATTTAAGTTAAAAGCAGAGTTTAATCACTTTTCTCTGAATTGCTACTCTACTCTTCATTAAGGGAAGCAATCTATGAAAGAGGCTAACACTACCAAGAATGTCAAAGAGCCTGAAAAAGCCACAGTTTGAAAGGATAGACTCTAAAAGCTCTCGTCCTAAAGTCTTTCCAGCTAGATAAAATAATATTTACTTTTAATAATGCATTACACTTCAGCTTCATGGTATGTAATAGAACAGCAAAACCAGATCCTTGATATCCTTTGACTCTACATGATCCATGTTTGACCATGACCTTGCACCAATTTACATGGCTGGGATAATAAATCCAATTCTGTCTCAATTATGTCAACTAGGCTTTACTGTGCTCATAACCTGAAGCTTCCAGGTTCTATTCTTATTTTTTTGTCTTTGCGTGACACAAAAAATGTCAAGAAGCCTCAGGTTTGCCTCTTCTGCTTGCTTTATTATATTAACATGATTTCATAAGCCTTTCTGCTGCTTAAATACATAGAGATAGAAATAATCCTTTTTCCATTTATGATTTTGTGAAGTCTGTGACTAAGCAAATTTAGAAACTCAGTCAATTCAGTTCAAAATTTAGTCAAACCAGCTGCTTGGTCAATTAAAATCACCTAATGTCTTAGTGATATATAAACAGAGTCTAAGTGTGTTGAAACACTAAACATAGGCATTATAAATCAGAATCCATTTTCCCCAAATGATAGCTTAATGTTTTCTAACTCCTGTAGGATTTTGCTGACAATCACATTAATTCTTTGTATAATGCTGCATCATGTTTATGCACTTTTGCCAGCTGAATTTGCACGAGGCTCTACAACCATTAAATGTTGTAGATTTCTTAGCTATGGAGACAAAAAACTGGTGTTTGGAGATGCAAGATCTAATTGTCAATATGTTTGCATGTGATCTTACTTCCTTGCAGATAGTCTTTTGTTTTCACTTCTATGCATCTGCAGGGATTGTATGCTTATTTTAGAGTAACTAAAATGTAGTTAAGACCAATACAATTTTTAAGCAATTTTATTGTAATTATCAAAATGTTTCTGAAAGGAAAGTAAATTGGTTACCTTAATTTCAAATATATCTTCTTTCATTAGATAGAGTTAATTACTCCTATTGTGACTTTTGTTAAACTACAGGAAATCCAGAACTCTAAAGAGCTTCTTGCCTATTGTTTTAAATTATGAAAATTATTGGTATCCATATTAAATTATTTGTATTCACTGAGTACTTGAGAAAGAAAAAAATGAAATTCCAAGGGACACAATTAGAACTATATTGTAGCGTTTGCCATCAGTTTGCGGTTGCAATGCTTCCTCATTGCAGACATCTGCAAATTCTCTGATCACTGCTTCTAATTCCCTCAGCATTTTAGTACCTTATTTACTTTATTCTCTTAATGTTACTCTGGTTACAATTCTTGTTTATTTCGATATGCAATAGTTTTTTGACCACATCCTGGTTTTTTTATTTTATTTTATTTTTAAATTGGGACAGAGTCTTGCTCTGTCACCCAGGCTGGAATGCAATGGCATGATCTCATCTCACTGCAACTGGTTTCTTGATGCTCTTTCCACCTGATCCCATTTGCCACACTTCTTTAGTCTCCAGTATTATGGAGAAACCACAGACACTGTGAATATCAGTCGACACCTCTTTCATCATCTTCATCTCAACAATTTACCCTCTGAAAACCATTACAGTATACTCCCTCTTCTGCCCAAACTATCACAATTCTTTGACCTCATCACTACATAAATTAAATGTCCTTCGATTCTACAAGCCTGTACCTGTTCCTCACTCCTCTGTATCTTTCAATCCCTTCCTAATTAACTTAGTTTCTGTAGTCCAGCCTGTAGTCGACTAATTCCCTTGGATGTATTCTCAGCTCCCTTTGCTTCTCTCTCCTATATATATACCTGGTTAACCCACAAGCCTGGTTAAGTCAAATTATCTATCTATTACATGCCTGTATTTTGACATCTGACTTGGGTGGGAAAAACAGAAAGCTTTACTGATCCTATGCTTCTAAAGGAATGTGACCGTTTACCTTGCATTTAAAGGTGCTTAGAAATCCATCTACATTTCACTTCTCGAAAAATGTTCCCACACTTAAAGAAAACTATTTTATGCCTTTCCGTCACACTTCTAACATTCCATCTTTTTGCTCCATGATCACCCTATCTTGTAGTTCATTAAGAAAATAAAAGCCATTAGAAGAAAGCTTTCTCATGTTTCTTCCACTACAAATCACACTGTATTAACCCACTTGTATCTATAGCCACGTGCTTGGTTTTTTAAAAATAATTTCTGCTTTTATTTTAGAGTCAAGGCTGCATGTGCAGGTTCGTTACCTGGGGATATTGTGTGATACTGAGGTTTGGGGTACTAATGATCCCTTCATCCAGGTAGTGAGCTAGTACCCAACAGTGAGTTTTTCAACCCTTGCCTCCCCACTCCCTCCCTACTTTAGTAGTCCCCAGTGTCTATTGTTGCCATTTTTAAGTTCCTGAGTACCCAGTGTTTAAATCCCTCTTATAAGTGAGAACATGAAGTATTTGGTTTTCTATTCCTGTGTTAATTCACTAAGGATAATGGCCTCCAGCTGCATTCATGTTACTACAAAGAACATAATTTCATTCTTTTTTATGGCTGCATGTTCCATGGGGCATATGTACCATATTTTCTTTATCCAATCCAGTATTGATGGGCACCTAAGTTGATTCAATGCCTTTGCTATTGTAGATAGTGCTGTGATAAACATATGAGTGCATGTGTCTTTTCGGTAGAGCAATTGATTTCCTTTTGGATATATACCCAGTAATGGGATTGCAGGGTTGAATGGTAGTTCTGTTTTAAGTTCTTAAAAAAAAAAAAGAATTAGAGATAGAGGTCTTACTCCATTACCCAGGGTGTGCAATCATAGCTCACTGCAGCCTTGAAATCTAGGACTCAATTGATCCTCCTGCCTCAGCCTCCCAAGCAGCTAGAACTATAGACACATGTCACCACACCCATCTAATATTTTAAGTTATCTGAGAAATCTCCAAACTGCTTTTCTCAGCAGCTGAATTAATTCTCATTCTTACAGTGGTTGAATTGAATTAATTCACATTCTTAAGAGCATTCCCTTTTTCTCTGCAGCCTCACCACCATCTGTTATTTTTTAACTTTTTAATATTAGCTATTCTCACTGGTATGAAATGGTATCTCATTGTGGTTGTGATTTACATTTCTCTGATGATTAGTGATGTTCAGCACTTTTTCATATGTTTTTTGGCTGCTTGTATTTATTTTATTTTATTTTTTTATTTTTGAGACAGAATTTTGCCCTTGTTGCCCAGGCTGGAGTGCAATGTTGCAATCTTGGCTCAATGCAACCTCCATCTCCCCAATTCAAGTGATTCTCCTGCCTCAGCCTCCCAAGTAGCTGGGATTACAAGCATGCACCACCACATCTGGCTAATTTTGTATTTTTAGTAGAGATAAGGTTTCTCCATGTTAGTAAGGCTGGTTTTGAACTCCCGACCTCAGGTGATTTGCCCACCTTCACCTCCCAAAGTACTGGGATTACAAGTGTGAGCCACCGCACCCACGTCTTCTTTTGAGAAGGGTCTGTTCTATCTTTTGCCCACTTTTTAATGGTGTTATTTGTTTTTTGCTGTTGAATAGTTTAAGTTCCTTAAACTATTCTGAATATCAGACCTTTGTCAGATACACAGTTTGCAAATATTTTCTCTCATTCTGTAGATTGTCTGTTTAATGTGTTGATAGTTTCTTTTGTTGTGCAGAAGGTCTTTAGTGTAATTAGGTCTCACTTGTCATTTTGTTGTTGTTGTTACAATTGCTTTTGAGGACTTAGCCATAAATTTATTTCCAAAGCCAATATCCAGAATGGAGTTTCCTAGGTTTTCTTCTGGGATTCATATAATCTGAGGTCTTACATTCAAATCTTCAATCAATCTTGAGTTAATTTTTGTATATGGTGAAAAGTAAGTGTTCAGTTTCATTATTTTACATATGAGTAGCCAGCTAACCCAGCACCATTTATTGAATATGGAGTCCTTTTCCTATTGCCTATTTTTGTCAACTTTGTCAAAGATGAGATGGCTTTGGGTGAAGATTAATTTCTACTACACTGTCATGTGCGTGTGTTTTTGTACCAGTATTATGCTGTTTTGATTACTGTAGCTTTAGAGTATAGTTTGAAGTCAGGTAATGTGATGTCTCTGGCTGTGTTCATTTTGACTGAGATTGCTTTGGCTATTCAGGCTCATTTTTGGTTGCTGCTTGTATGTCTTCTTTTGAGAAGTGTCTATTCATATGTTTTGCCCACTTTTTAATGGGGTTATTTGTTTTTTGGTTCCATATAAATTTTAGAATAGTGTTTTCTAATTCTATGAAAATATGATGTACATAGTTTGATAAGAATAACATTATATTTGTAGATTGCTTTCCAATTGCAGTCTACAGACTGAATTCTATTCCTATAAAAATATGAATACTCTCTCTCTGTTTGGGTATTATGGCTATCTTAATGGTATTTATTCTTTCAATTCATGAGCATGGAATGTTTTTCCATTTGTCTGAGATGTGGAAAAAGATTTCAGTAAAATCTAAAAATCTTTCATGATAAAAACGCTTAACAAACTAGGTATCAAAGGAACATACTTCAGACTAAAAAGAGCAATTTATGACAAATCCACAGGGAACACCATATTGAATGGGCAAAAGCTTGAACAATTAATTCCCCTTGAGAACTGGCATAAAACAAGAATGCCCACTCTCACCACTCCTATTCGATGTAGTAGTGGAAGTCCTAGCCAGAGCAATCAGGCAAGGCTACAAAATAAAACATATCCAAATAGGAAAAGAAGAAGTAAAACTCTCTCTCTTCACTGATGATATGATTCTATATTTAGAAAACTCTAAAGATTCCATCGGGGGCTTGAATTTGGTAAACATTCTGAATACAGTCAACGTATAAAAATCAGTGGCCGAGCGCAGTGACTCATGCTTGTAATCCCAGCACTTTGAGAAGCTGAGCGGGGTGGATCATGAGTCAAGAGTTGGAGACCAGCCTGGCCAATATAGTGAAACCCTGTCTCTACTAGGGGTAAATACAAATAGTAGCTGGGTGTGGTGGCTCATGCCTATAGTCCCAGTTACTCAGGAGGCTGAGGCAGAAGAATTGCTTGAACCCCAGAGGCGGAGGTTGCAGTGAGCCGAGATAGTGCCACTGCATTCCAGCCTAGGTGACAGAGTGAGACTACTTCTCAAAAAAAAAAAAAAAAAGAAAAAGAAATCAGTAGCATTTCTATACTATACCTCAATAATGTTCAAGCTGACAGCTAAGTCAAGAACACAATCTCATTTAAAATAGCCACAAAAATAATTACAAAAGCATCTAACTAAAGAGGTGAAAGATCTCTACAGAGAGAACTACAAAACATTGCTGAAAGAAGTCATAGATGCCATGTGATTGTTACTTTGGACGTTTGTTCTCCTAACTATGGTCAATCCTTCTACTTATGCACTAAACCATAACCCATTTTGTCTATGCAAGATTTTGCCTCTGCAGTTATCCTCTCCTTATCTTTCTATCACAAAATGTCATCTTCCTATGTGATCAATCCAATCAACATGCAAATATAGTGCAATATCTTCTGCCTGTTAAGAATTCCATTTGGCATCTCCGCACACATTTTTGTCTGACTAACATCCTTTTCTGTGCTCAGTGCTCAGTGTGTGGTATAGTGAAAGCATGAAATTAATAAAGCCTGATTTAATTTCTGGTTTTCTAACTTTTAGCCATATTATCTTAATCAAGGCACTCAAATCTTTGAGCCTCAATTTATTAATCTATTAAATGGAATTAATGTTACCTCTAAAGATATCAAAGCAATTATTGTCTTAAAGCACTCGAAGCACTTAAATGTGTTAACATTTACTGTTTGCCATAAATCTATGAGATAGGTTCCATTATCATCACTAATTTATGGAAGAGGATATCAAGGGACTAAGAGGTTAAGTTGTGTAAAATATTACATTAAGTCAAGCACAAAACTATCATGCTGGAACTTAGACATAGTGTAGAAAATCAGGCTTTCCTCTAGTGGAAAATGCTGTTATAGTTCCACCAAAATTCATTCTGTTCTTTCTTTAAACATTAATAGAATTGTAGCAGGCGCACATCTGCCCAAGACCATTACATTTCCTAGCTTTCATTACAGCTAGATATGACTAAATACTTACCAATGAAATATGTGTGGAAGTAATATGTGCTACCTTTGGTAATCATCCTTAAGATAGTGGACAATATCTTCTTTTTCATTTTCTATCCTTCCTTCCAATTGACCAGTACCCAAAAATGGCAGCTATTCAGCTTCAGCTGTGTGACCATAATGCTGTAGGGCAAGAGTCAGTAAACAAGGGTCCATGGGCCAAATATATTTCATCTCCTGTTTTTGAATATAAAATTGTACTGAAACAGAGGCACATCCACGTGTTTATCTATTACCCATCGCCACTTTTCCACCAAGAAAGCAGACCTGTCCTTGTTGACATAATTGCTACACTGTTCATTTTTTCTTTTTAATTTCTTAGTATTTAAAATTTTAAGAGTTTACAACTACTTACTTTTAAAATGTATTGTATTCCATAATTTTTAAGTATATTTGGACTATGGGAATATGAGATATCCTCCCTACCACCATAAGTGACACCTCTTAACATACTCATTTTATTTTCTTATTGAAAAACTTGCTTTACTGTGCATGAGAAGAACCCATCACCACTGCTTGGGACACCACCATTCTGGGTCATCATCATGAGTTCTCAGTGGGATGACCTGGCTCTGGCCTTCTCCCATACGTCTCAGTCCCTGCTTTTGACATCGCCCACTATCTAGTGTCAGTGATGACACTAAAGCATAAGCCAGCAGCAGCAGCGGCAGTGGCATGGAAGAATTCTATTTCAAGCTGGTTTACTGCTATGCTCCACTGCTTTGGTGGAGGAATTTTAGTCTATGTACTGCTTACAGAGCATCCACTGATACTTTGGCAAACAACGCTAACATATTACCGACATCTTCCACCTGGCATATTACATTTTTTTTGCCCAAGGTTATTCATTTCTACCTGTTGAACTCCTGGCTGAGAGAATGAAGAAAGTGACTAGAATTTGGAAAATAGCAGTTAAAGTCAAACATGCTAATAGATAATATGAAAAATGAGGCTGGATTCTCATGATAGCTATTGGACCGGCATGAGGTGCAGGTGCTTCAATTATCACGAATTTTGAGTAGTTGGTAAAAGGAAACAGAAGGTAATAGATGTTTGAAGATGTCTTACCCTTCCTAGATAACCGTGCTGGGGTCAGTTATCCTCATATTCCAGCACACCAAGCATCTGGCAATATCAAAGCATAATCTGATATTCCTTTATAACATCTTTATTGTGGTCACAAAGATAGCCATAATGATTACAGAGACTTCTAGCATGACATTTGTTTCTTTTGAGGATACAGTGAGTTGGATACTGTTTGGCTGGCAACAATAGTTTTCATGTGAAAAGAAAAGCAAAACAAAATTACCTGTCAATGACCCTGGTTCATCGGCCTCAAATCTTATAGCTGATGCTTCAGATAATATTAAAAAGAAACGTAGTAAGAAGACTGAGTAAATTTACTTGATGAGCTCTGGGAGGCAAAATAATAATAATAATAATAATAATAATAACAACAGTCTCTCAGACTGTGATTATATTTTATGTAAATAATATGAAATACATATTATATTATAAGGAGTGAAGATGACAAAAAGAAAGGCACTTTTTTTCTATTTCAGGGAGACTACTCCTTTCTGGATTGTAAATTTTGAGTATTTTGAGTGTATCATATGAATTCGTTTTTCTGATGTTAAAAAAATCTGTTGTACTTCTTTGAATAGTTTTACATTGATAAAAGAAGGCTAGTTTTTTAAAAAAAAGTTAGAAAAAGTAAATCTACCATTGCAAAGTAACAGAAATTTCAAACTTGAAAAAATTAGGTATTTTTATACATTAAAAAATCAGTTTGCTCTTTACTTCAGCAGAATTAAGCTTTTGCTTTGCTTTGCCGTAATTCCTAGGCATACAGAACAATTCCTATATTACTTTGAACACTCAAAAGAGTACATTTTTTGAAAACACTTTATATTATAAATAAAAATAAATCGATACATTTTATTTCAGATAATAAACACTGTATTTTTGCCCAGATTAAATGGAAAAGTCTTAAAATTTTATTTGATTTTTGTCTATCAATACTTTTCAGTGAGAACAGAATGGTAGCATAAATCTCAATCTGAAATCTATCTCATGCCCTTGTTTATAAAACTACTGTTTTTTTTTCCTCAAAGGAAAATCAAGGGTGTAATTTTTAATAAATTGCTAATCCCATGTCTTGTACTTTCATTTTAGAAGCTTAGCTTATTTTTTTCTCTCTCCTTGAAACTCATTTAAGTGTTAAGAGAGATTCCTCTCAGCATTTCACATGTTCTTCTTTGTGATCTTAGTTGGTCTGAATATATAGTGGTAGTTATCCTAACAATTTAACAAAAAATGCTATCTCAATTTAAAAATTTCCACCTATGTTTTCTTTCTAGGTGCTGGTTTTTCAATTTTCTAGTTTAATATCTCTTACTAGTTTACATATGGTTATATTTTCATCTACATCTACATATGTCACTAATTTTATTTTAAATGAAAACTAGTTACTCCCATGTGAAAAGGTTTGGCTCTGATGAGAATTGTCCTTGGGCATTTGATAGTAACCAGCTAACCAAAAAGAAACAGAGAAACCAAAACCTGTCACTATTGTCCACGTGAATGAATGATAACATTAAATCTAGTTTATCACTGGCAAAATAAAAAGCAAACAAAAAAAGAAAAAAACCACTTTGCTTTGCTTTGCATGGAGTTACATTACACATGAATTTTCAGAAATTCATTCATAACATATTGCAAGTGTCCACAATAAATCACTACCTCTCCCTCAATGTGAATAAAATAAATAGCTTTTTAGTGCTTGGTTTGAAAAATGTGTTTATATGAAATGGTCAACATTGCAAGACACAATAAAATTGATTCAATGATATTTTAGTAGTTATTTTAGTAATATGTTTTTCTGTAGTGATTTGAAATCTATAAGAAAATAGTTTATATTCATGGTAAACTAGATAAACAAAATGACTTATTATATTATTATTTATAAGACTTTTTCTCATAATTCACTGATCCCTAGGTAGCCAAAATTTTCTGACAACTACAAAAAAAGTTTTCATTTGATATTATAGTTCAGTGAGAAACCATCCATCATTTGTTTATTTTTTTAAAAACCACCTGCTTCTGTAGATCTATCTGTATATTTTTGTTTTTGATCATGGACTTCAATTTGAATACATGTAAGATGATATGTCTAAGGTATCTATATTTAAGCCATCATACATTTAGTACATACTATGTGACAGGCATTGAAAGCTAAATTTTTCTTATATTATCTGTCATCCTCACCACAGTCTTTAGGGTAGATAACAATTGTTCTTAATTCATTAATGTCTAAATGTTTCTTTGTTTAAAATAATATAGTAAGTTTAGAATTACAATTCCTTCTTAGATATGCTTGGCTCCTGAGGTATGACCTTCCATGAAGATATTCTGCCTCTTTACTGCCCGTCACACTAAATAATACATAAAAATAAAGTTGTGAATTATCCCAAGAGTGGGATTGACCTTATTATTGTGAATAATGCCAATATTTCTTAACATCTACCCTAAAATAATTTTTTTACTACACTTATTATTCTCCCTGTAAAACCATTGCTACTTCATTTTTGTTGCAGGAAATATTTCCTTCTTTCTATTTGCTTTATTTTTACATTAAATAAGTATATAAATCCTAAGCTCTTTTAGTTGTAACAATGCAAACACACTCATGTAACCAGCACTCATGTAAACACACTCATGTAATCCAGATCAAAATATGGAACATTGCCAGTACACATACATATGTAGTAGGTTATTTTTGTGCCTGGATTCTTTCACTCAATAATTTGTTTGTAAAGTTCATCCATATTTTATATGTGGCAATAGCTTTGTTCATACTTGTGACTGTATAATATTTCATTATTGAAATGAAACACAATTTACCCATTATACTCTTGAAGGGCATTTGAGTTGCCAAAAATTTTGGACTATCATGAAGAACAATCTTGAATTTTTTTTGCATATATGAATAAATTTATTTTACCCATATATACCTAAGAGTAGAATTGCTGAATCATTTGGTATGCTTTAGTAGAAAGTGAAAATCACTTCTCCAATCTTGTACTAATTTATGTTCCCACCGACATTGTATGTGTTCTCTCAACTTACCAGAATTTGAATTGTCTGTCATTCTGGTGTTTATGTATGATATTGTGCTTTTAATTTTTATTTTCCTCATAGCTGATGACTATATTTTCATATGTTTATTACCCATTTAGATGCCCTCTTTTAAGAAGTGCCTTTTCAAATTTTCTGTCTCTTATTTTTATTGTGTCATCCTTTCTCTTATTGACTTGGAAGAATCCTTCTTATACTCAAGTACAAGTGCTTTGATGTGTATTCACATTACATGCAATTTTTCCCACTCTTTGGCTCCATTTTTCATATATTAATGACATCTTTTGATA
This sequence comes from Hylobates moloch, assembly GCF_009828535.3. Taxonomy (NCBI): domain Eukaryota; kingdom Metazoa; phylum Chordata; class Mammalia; order Primates; family Hylobatidae; genus Hylobates; species Hylobates moloch. The sequence continues at coordinate 85,791,910 of NW_026652288.1, read as the reverse complement.
AATATCTTTAATTTTAATGTAGTCTAAGTTATTTTTTGAGTACTATTTTGTATCTAGAAGACAAAGCATGTCTCACATTTTAATTTTACCAACAAATACTACTGTTTTAAAAGTGTTCCTGCAAAATATCTAATCTTAAAGATTCATCAATTAAAAGCTTTGTCTATAAAAATATTTAACAATAAAAATATATTATTCCATAGAGATGTCATTAATACTCATCACTTTTCAAGAGCCTTAATTAATTGAAAAATACCATTTTTCAAAAAAAAGGCATTCCTGAAATTAAGAATGAAGAAAAGTAGAGTATTAGTCAATTTTAAGGAAAGGATATGTTTTATCCTTGAGAACGCAGCACTATTTAGACTTCTCATCAGCAAAACTGGGCACATTTTCTTGATTTAAGAGTTAATTATACTGAAGCTAATTTATTAAGCCTCATAATAAGTGATGCATCAAAAACTATACTATATGCCCTCTGAAAATGCAAATAAGCAATGAACTTTTTCTTCTAATTTACTTCTATTTAAAATTTTCATATGATAGTTTTGATTGTCTGAGCTCTGTCCATTATGCCTGTTTACATAACTAAACTTTAAGTAGAAATACAATCTCTCTTGATATACTGATTAATCATAGGAGCTGCTTTAAAAGAAAGGATGATCATCATAAACTTCCTGGAAACTGTTTGACTTGGGTCCAATCATGCTGAAAAGTAACATCTCTGCTTCCAAAGTGTTCAGTCATTTTCAAACTTAAATTGGTTTTACACTTACGCTTGGAAAATTTAAAGTTGTTGCTGAAAAACACATTCTGAGATAGTAGTGACTACTGTGACTTACAGCCAGTATCTCATTATACCACTTGAGCTTAAAACACCACATAATAGATTAAAAACAATTTGCTCAAGTAAATAAGGTTGAGTATAATCTATTTTTTAAAAGAAATGCTGCACATTTTTATATTACACTCTTTAGTTCACAGACTGTGGTGTTTTAACCTTGAAGAATCTTTTATTCTAATATGGTTTCAGTCTGAATAGAGTGGTCACATGATTTTCCAAGATGATGCGGTTAATACACAATTTAAGTATCATCAAAAATATATAGTGTTTTGTTAACCATATTTAAAATTAACCTTCATTTCTGAATTTATCATTTAATGCTTTTTGAGGTAGATAAATTGTCTACAGTCTTCAGAAGAGTTAAGTGTGAGAAAAAAAAACCCTGAAGTGTTTATACTTGTTAAAAGATTTCTTTACAGAAAACTAATGTTAGAATGCAAAAATTGATTCCTATTATTATGATAATTTTTTGGTGTTGTTGAGTGGCTGGTGTTGCTGCTACTGTTTTAATATTGGTGTCCTTGTCAGTTGCAAGCATCAGAATTGGGAAGGAAATGACATGCTGTGTCTGCAGACATGGGCTGACTTAGGCTACAGTCATATCCCTGTTCACATTTGATGCCAATGAGGAGGAAAGCTATCCTGCTGGCCGTGAGAATGAGAAACCAATGAATTGAAAAGTTGGAAGAAAAATTTTACAATTAAAAAGGCTTCCTAGAATAAGGCATGGGAGCACCAAAGGAGGCCAAAACCAAGAGATCAGTAAGAGGAACATAGAAACAAAATACAGAGTCCTTAAGGGCACATCAAGAAATGTAATAGAAGGCAGGTGTGCTAGTACATACCTGTAGTCCCAGCAACTTGGGAGGCTGAGGTGGGAGAATCTATTGAACCCAGGAAATAGATGCTGCAGTGAGCTGTGATTGTGCTGCTGCCCTCCAGCCTGAGTGAGAGAGTGAGGCCCCATCTCTAAAAATAAAAACAAACAAATAAATAAATAATCAGAGACATAATGGAAGGGATAAAAAGTGCTGTGAGTCACCATTGTCCTGGGTTTCAATCATCTTGCCATTTTCTACAATTGAGATTTTGGACACATGCTGACACACTGTGAGTACAGTAGCAACAGCATCTACCCTTGCCTCAAAAGTTTCTTGCAAGGTTTAAGCATAGTTATTTCTGGTGAATACTTAACAGTACCTTGCACAGGATGAGTGGTCAGTAATATTTATTCTTGTCAATACAATTCCATGTCTCTACTCACTGCTGGTCTTTAGTCTAGTTCATCACTTGTGGGAAGACTCTCCTCTACATGCCTTAAAGTTTCCAAGTGGTTTTGGGTTTTGACAATCCTAAAGTCAAATGATGCCAACACTGAAGTTCTTATCATAAATTTTTTCTTTCTTTTTTTTTCCCCTTTTTTGTCCCCTTCACTCTCCTATCTGTCTCCTGCTTGTTTTGCCTCCCTGGTTGCTCTTCATTTGCCCTCTTATTTATCTTTTCTTCATTTGCCCTCTTATTTATCTTTTTTTTTTTTTTTTTTTTTTGAGATGGAGTCTCGCTCCGTTGCCCAGGCTGGAGTGCAGTGGCAGGATCTCAGCTCACTGCAAGCTCTGCCTCCCAGGTTCACACCATTCTCCTGCCTCAGCCTCCCAAGTAGCTGGGACTACAGGCACCCGCCACCACACCCGGCTAATTTTTTGTATTTTTAGTCGAGACGGGGTTTCACTGTGTTAGCCAGGATGTTCTCCATCTCCTGACCTCGTGATCCACACGTCTCAGCCTCCCAAAGTTCTGGGATTACAGGCGTGAGCCACAGCGCCCAGCCCCTCTTACTTATCTTCAAACACATATTGATTGGCCCTGGGTATATAGAGTAATATAATTCATTTCATGGAGAAGTCATAGTTTAATTGGCAGCAACAATGTGTAAAGGAATATTTATAACTCACTGAAATATGTAGTAAATATTATTGACTGATTAAATTTCAGTTTACTCATCTGTGTAAACTTGAGAAGTGAAAAAAAAAAACTACCTCATAAATTTATATTTTCTAGGCAGCAGGGTTATAATGAGCACTTTCTATAGATTCCAAAGCATAACATAAGCTTTCAGAACACATTGCATTAGATTCCTAGGGCGGTCATAGCAAAGTATCACAAGTCTCATGGCTTAAAAAAAACAGAAATTTATTTTCTTACACTTCTGAAGGCTAGAAGTTTGAAAGCAATAGTCAGCAGGCCTATTTTCCCCATAAAAACTCTAGGAAAGAATCCCTTCTTGCCTCTTCCTCGCTCCTGGCAATCCTTGCCATTCCTTGACTTGTAGATGCATGACTCCATTCTTTGCCTTTGTCTTTATATGGATTTCTATTCTGTGTGCTCCTTCTTCTTTTTATAAAGACACCAGTCTTTGGACTTTGGTATTGCCCAATCCAATATAACCTCACTTACACTTAAATTACATCTGCAAAGACCCTATTTCCAAATAAGATCAGTTTTGGGGTTCTGGGTAGACAATAATTTGGGGCACACCATTCAAATTACTATACACATTTCAGCCCATCTCCCTGTGCACATGCAGGGTATCCTCCTAATCATATCTGCATAGATAATATAAGTAGAAGTAGAAAAGACCTCTGTAAGCCAATGGATCAGCTAGGATGTATACCAAGACCTTTTTAGTTCACTTTTTTTTTCTTTGACTGTATATACATTTTTTCGTAAAGAAAGAGGGGAGATTTTGTGTCTAGTGACAGTAATAACCTCTAAAGTCAAGATGCAAAGATTATCTAAAAATGTTTGATTTTATGCCTTACTCTTAGCTTCTGAGAGAAAAATCCAAAAAAACTCTGTTGTATGTATTTAGGGTCTGCTGACTTTCAGAAGAAAATCACTGGAAAACCACAAACACAAACAAAAATAAATGTAACTTTAGGAAGAGAGTTTTTGAATGAAAGAAATGCAACTATTTGGTTTTGGAATTTAGAGACATTAATGTGAATTTTTATTCAGTGAATATAACTAATGTCCATTTTGAGCCAACTTCTGGTTGGAGAAATAGAAAAAAACGAAAAACAGATTGAAAAAAAGGTTTGAAAGAGGAATGAGAAAATGTGTAATAAGAAGAAAGTTGATAGAAAAAAAACAGACATACAAAGAAAGCCAGATAAAGAGAGAGCCAATAAGATGAAGAGATTGCCAAAGAGAAAAGTAGGCTTTTTTCTGAGACTTCTGCAATAACTTTTTCCCTAGTTCCAGAGGTCCCCATCGTCTAACTGCACTTTCTTTCACAACTCTCAGCACACTGGACAGCATAGATGCCATACCAAGTTTCCACATGTCTGATAAATACAACTTTTGAATTTTTTTTTTAATTGTACTTTAAGTTTTAGGGTACATGTGCACAATGTGCAGGTTCGTTACATATGTATCCATGTGCCATGTTGGTGTGCTGCACCCATTAACTCGTCATTTAGCATTAGGTGTATCTCCTAATGCTATCCCTTCCCCCTCCCCCCACCCCACAACAGTCCCCAGAGGGTGATGTTCCCCTTCCTGTGTCCATGTGTTTTCATTGTTCAATCCCCACCTATGAGTGAGAACGTGCGGTGTTTGGTTTTTTGACCTTGTGATAGTTTACTGAGAATGATGATTTCCACTTTCATCCATGTCCCTACAAAGGACATGAACTCATCATTTTTTATGGCTGCATAGTATTCCATGGTGTGTATGTGCCACATTTTCTTAATCCAGTCTATCGTTGTTGAACATTTGGGTTGGTTCCAAGTCTTTGCTATTGTGAATAGTGCTGCAATAAACATACGTGTGCATGTGTCTTTATAGCAGCATGATTCATAGTCCTTTGGGTATATACCCAGTAATGGGTAATGGGATGGGTATAATGGTAATTATAATTTACCAGTAATGGGATGGCTGGGTCAAATGGTATTTCTAGTTTTAGATCCCTGAGGAATCACCACACTGACTTCCACAATGGCTGAACTAGTTTACAGTCCCACAAACAGTGTAAAAGTGTTCCTATTTCTCCACATCCTCTCCAGCACCTGTTGTTTCCTGACTTTTTAATGATGGTCATTCTAACTGGTGTGAGATGGTATCTCATTGTGGTTTTGATTTACATTTCTCTGATGGCCAGTGATGATGAGCATTTTTGCATGTGTTTTTTGGCTGCATAAATGTCTTCTTTTGAGAAGCGTCTGTTCATGTCCTTCACCCACTTTTTGATGGGGTTGTTTGTTTTTTTCTTGTAAATTTGTTTGAGTTCATTGTAGATTCTGGATATTAGCCCTTTGTCAGATGAGTAGGCTGCGAAAATTTTCTCCCATTTTGTAGGTTGCCTGTTCACTCTGATGGTAGTTTCTTTTGCTGTGCAGAAGCTCTTTAGTTCAGTTAGATCCCATTCATCAATTTTGGCTTTTGTTGCCATTGCTTTTGGTGTTTTAGACATGAAGTCCTTGCCCATGCCTATGTCCTGAATGGTAATGCCTAGGTTTTCTTCTAGGGTTTTTATGGTTTTAGGTCTAACATATAAGTCTTTAATCCATCTTGAATTAATTTTTGTATAAGGTGTAAGGAAGGGATCCAGTTTCAGCTATCTACATATGGCTAGCCAGTTTTCCCAGCACCATTTATTAAATAGCGAATCCTTTCCCCATTGTTTGTTTTTGTCAGGTTTGTTAAAGATCAGATAGTTGTAGATATGCGGTGTTATTTCTGAGGGCTCTGTTCTGTTCCATTGGTCTACATCTCCATTCTGTTTTGGTTACTGTAGCCTTGTAGTATAGTTTGAAGTCAGGTAGTGTGATGCCTCCAGCTTTTTTCTTTTCGGTTAGGATTGACTTGGTGATGCGGGCTCTTTTTTGGTTCCATATGAACTTTAAAGTAGTTTTTTCCAATTCTGTGAAGAAAGTCATTGGAAGCTTGATGGGGATGGCAGCATTGAATCTATAAATTACCTTGGGCAGTATGGCCATTTTCATGATATTGATTCTTCTAACCCATGAGCATGGAGTGTTCTTCCATTTGTTTGTACCCTCTTTTATATCACTGAGCAGTGGTTTGTAGTTCTCCTTGAAGAGTTCCTTCATGTCCCTTGTAAGTCGGATTCCTAGGTATTTTATTCTCTTTGAAGCAATTGTGAATGGGAGTTCACTCATGATTTGGCTCTCTGTTTGTCTGTTATTGGTGTATAAGAATGCTGGTGATTTTTGTACATTGATTTTGTATCCTGAGACTTTGCTGAAGTTGCTTATCAGCTAAGGAGATTTTGGGCTGAGACGATGGGGTTTTCTAAATATATAATCACGTAATCTGCAAACAGGGACAATTTGACTTCCTCTTTTCGTAATTGAATACCCTTTATTTCCTTCTTGTGCCTGATTGCCCTGGCCAGAACTTCCAACACTATGTTGAATAGGAGTGGTGAGAGAGGGCATCCCTGTCTTGTGCCAGTTTTCAAAGGGAATGCTTCCAGTTTTTGCCCATTCAGTATGATATTGGCTGTGGGTTTGTCACAGATAGTTCTTATTATTTTGAGATACATCCCCTCAATACCCAATTTATTGAGAGTTTTTAGCATGAAGAGTTGTTGAATTTTGTCAAAGGCCTTTTCTGCATCTATTGAGATAATCTTGTGGTTTTTGTCTTTGGTTCTGTTTATATGCTGGATTACATTTATTGATTTGCATATGTTGAACCAGACTTGCATCCCAGGGATGAAGCCCACTTGATCAGGTGGATAAGCTTTTTGATGTGCTGCTGGATTTGGTTTGCCAATATTTTTTTGAGGATTTTTGCATCAATGTTCATCAAGGATATTGGTCTAAAATTCTCTTTTTTTTGTTGTGTCTCTGCCAGGCTTTGGTATCAGGAGGATGCTGGCCTCATAAAATGAGTTAGGGAGGATTCCCTCTTTTTCTATTGATTGGAATAGTTTCAACAAAATTGATAGACCACTAGCAAGACTAATAAAGAAGAAAAGAGAGAAGAATCAAATAGATGCAATAAAAAATGATAAAAGAGATATCACCACCAATCCCACAAAAATACAAACTGCAAGGCCAGGCACGGTAGCTCATGCTTGTAATCCCAGCACTTTGGGAGGCCGAGGCGGGCGGATCACAAGGTCAGGAGATGGAGACCACAGTGAAACTCCGTCTCTACTAAAAAATACAAAATTTAGCCGGGCGTGGTGGCGGGTGCCTGTAGTCCCAGCTACTCAGAAAGGCTGAGGCAGGAGAATGGCGTGAACCCAGGAGGCGGAGCTTGCAGTGAGCCGAGATTGCGCCACTGCACTCCAGCCTGGGCGACAGAGTGAGACTCCGTCTCAAAAAACAAAAACAAAAACAAAAACAAAATACAAACTACCATCAGAGAATACTACAAACACCTCTACACAAATAAACTAGAAAATCTAGAAGAAATGGGTAAATTCCTCGACATATACACCCTCCCAAGACTAAACCAGGAAGAAGTTGAATCTCTGAATAGACCAATAACAGGCTCTGAAATTGTGGCAATAATCAATAGCTTACCAAACAAAAAAAGTCCAGGACCAGATGGATTCACAGCCGAATTCTACCAGAGGTACAAGGAGGAACTGGTACCATTCCTTCTGAAACAACTTTTGAAATTTACCTAGGCCGCTTGCTTAATAGCAACTCCTATTTCTCTTAGAGTTCCTTAACTGTGTCCACAACATCTTTGGGTCATTTATCGAGAGTTAGTTTTGTACAGCTAGAATTTTTTTCTGCAATGTTTGTATTTGTCTCTGTTCTTCATCAGAAGTAAGGAATTCCTAGTGAAACGTTTAGAAAATTTCCCTTGAGACAAATTGGGTTTTCAGATGGTACATGTTCCTACATCTTGTATAAAGTAATCATGATTTTTACTTCCTATAAAGTATGTAATGCCCTTCTTTTCCAGAATGAAGAACAGTGCCTCTGATATTAATTATGTGAATCATTTCATTTAACTAAATATTCTCTCAATATTTATTGATCTCTACTTTGTGCCAGATACTTCAGAGATACTCCTTCTTCCCCCGTCTGCACATGACATAAAAAAGCATATATGCTGGTCAGTTTTTTTTATTGCATTATGATTCTTTGATTAAATGCCATAGCGTCTGCATTCATGATTGCCTGATTTTAGCAATAAATTATAAAATCCAATAAGATCCTTCACAGAGCTCAAAGGAGAGGTACAAAATGGTATTATCATTTTTACTAAAACAATGTAATCTTTAGAGAAAGATATTTTTATATCACCTCTGCATTGCAAAACAGAGCATTTACACATTGATGCAGTCTCTCATAACAGCTAACCTCTAGGTTAAACAATATGCTGATGCTAAAAAAATAGCAGAAACAGCTATGGACCACTGCTTGAAAGAAAATGTTATACTTCACAGGAAATGAACTGTTGACCCATGTTCTCATTGAGAACAGCAAGGGATCAATTGCCAACTTCTAATTATGCTTCTATGGGTATTTTTCTAAGAAAGGAGAAATGATCACTGAAGTGACTAAAGTTCAGAGGAATCAAGTATTAATACTTTTAGTACTGCCAACACATAAATTCAAAAACGTTTGGAATTAGAATGTTAGTTAAAACTCACAAGTTTAAATGCTTGCCTATGCTTTATTATACCATAACTTTAAAAAATTACCAGATGCCCCACTGTTATTGCTGTTTAATTTCAAACACATGAGCAGAGATTAACCAAAGTCATTATATAGTATTCCTGAGTATTAGTCACTGTTGTCCAAAGAAACACCTTTATGATGAGTAAAACGTAGTATTTCATTTTGATGAAAAATAATTAAGACTAAATATAGATTAAAGTGGGCTGCTGGGTTGGGCAATGTCTATTTTGTTAGCATCCTCTATAATACTCCTTGGCGATATAATCTCTGATCCAGCCCTTTGAACTATATTGACCCTGTAATTAGGTTGAGAAATGAGGTGATTCTACTCTTTGTTCCCATAGAATATGGATTTTTAGTATCAGGACATTCATCAAATTTCACCACCATTGTTTCCTTATTTTCTTTTCTGAAAAAGCACAGTCCCTATTAATGAAAGCCTATCCTTGCTACTATTATCCCAAGATAAGAATAGTCTTATTGCTATTTTCCCATAGCAAGTGTTCAATAAATGTTTTCTAGATGAAATAATATACCAATAAATAACACAATAGTTACTAAAGAGGATGTCATCATTGTTCAGCAAACTATTTTTTTGTGTATCTATTTGTTAAAACCTGGTCTTGCCTCAGGTAACATTTTACTTTTTAAAAAAATACCTTTTCAGAAAATCTACAAAGGTCATGCATTGTCATTAAAGGAATACACAGTAACTGATAGTGTAGAAGCATAATGGGTATTCATGCTTCATTTTCTTAGATCAGCAATGAATTTGCCTTGGAATGAGATCACCATATTATCTCATTAAAGTGTAAGGAAATCAGGAAAGGAGCTTTTTACACTTATTAACTATTAACTTAAAATTTTCTTTTAGGCCGGGTGCATGGCTCACGCCTGTAATCCCACCACTTTGGGAGGCCTAGGCGGGTGGATCTCTTGAGGTCAGGAGTTCAAGACCAGCCTGGCCAACAGGGTGAAACCCCATCTCTACCAAAAAATACAAAAATCAGCTTGGCGTGGTGGCACACGCCTGTAACCCCAGCCACCTTGGAGGCTGAGAAAGGAGAATCGCTTGAACCTGGGAGGTGGAGGTTGCAGTGAGCAGAGATTGTGCCACTGCATGCCAGCCTGGACAATAGAGTGAGACTGTGTCTCAAAAAAATATTTTGTATTAGAAAGTTTTAGTTTTTAGATGCAATACGATATCGAATTTTGTCTTTATACCAGATCAAAAAAATGGCTTTCTAATTAATACACTGAGTAATGTTTAAAAATCAATTATTTTTGTTTACAAATTTTTTGTTTGTTTGTTTCTGGCTTTTTATGTTTTAATTATTCAAAATCTCCCTCCCCTGCTGTCTTGGCTCACTGGAGTATTTTAAATTATGAGAAAACCTTTGAATAATAAAATCTTTGAAAATTGCATTGGTCATTGTGGTAGATAACTTTCTAAAATGGCTCTTGATGATTTCTCTCTCCTAGCATCTATGCCCTTGTATAATCCTTTCCCTTTGAGTGTGGGCTGGACCTAGTAACCTGCTTCTATCAAATAGAATAGAGCAAAAGTAAGTAGGTGTAACTTTCAAGATTTATTTATAAAAGACTGAGAGTTTTGTATTCCTCTCTCTCTTCTCTTTCTTCTGCTCTGATGAAACAATCTGGTGTGACGTAAGTGTTAAGGAACTGAGGGAAGTCTCTGGCCAATTGCCAAAGGGGAGTTGAGGCATTCAGTTCAACAACACTTGAGGGACTAAATTATACCAAAAACCATGTGAGAGAGCCTAGGAGTGGGTCCTTCTCCAGCTGAGTCTTCAGATGAAACTACAGCTTCAGTCAGCACCTTGATTGCAGCCTTGTGAGAAACCCTAAAGCAAATGACTCATGCCAGACTCAACTTGCAGAAATTATGAATAGATATCAGATAATAAACAGAATCAAACATAATTGAAAATATTTTCATAAAACTTAAAGATTCCAAAATTACATTAAATTTCCAGGCCTCTGAAATCATCACTGCTGACCTGCAGATTGAGAGACATGGAGATAAATGGGAAAGATTTATCGAGAGATATAATTTGTTGCTTAACTGGATTATTGCAATCTGTTAATCAAAATATACTCCTCTACCTGATAAGAATATGGACTTTACTTTTTATTATAGTTCCCGTTCATTCTTAAACTTTACAAAACTCACACTGACATATTTAGTAGAAGAATGCATCCTTGCTTCACATTAGCCAACTGTGGTAGTCATTTAAAATTGTTAAATATTTCCAATTTTCTCTTTCTGGGGCTCATGATAGAATTGTACTTTCAGTTTAACCAATTAAATGTGTGTTGTTTCCTGGAAGAAGATGCTTAATAGCCAGTATGAAACATTGCACCAATCTCTTCAACTGATTGTGGAAACATGTTTTGGATGGAGCCTCTGATAACATAGTTTCCTAAGTAACTACAATGAGTAATAGCCATTGTCAACTCCCAATGGACAAAGTAAAACATAAATTAATTTTGTGATAAAACGCTACAATTTTATTTTGCTACTGCAGCATAACCAGCCTTAACCTGAATGATTTCTGGCCTGACATTAAATAGGTCCCATGAGTCAAAATACGGGCTCATGCCCGTAATCCCAGCTCTCTGGGAGGCCGAGATGGGCAGATAACTTGAGGTCAGGAGTTCGAGACCAGCCTGGCCAACATGGCAAAATCCTGTTTCTACTAAAAATACAAAAATTAGCCAGGCATGGAAGTGCATGGCTGTAATCCCAACTACCCTGGAGGCTGAGGTAGAAGAATCACCTGAACCTGGGAGGCAGAGGTTGCAGTGAGCCGAGATGGCACCACTGCATTCCAGCCTGGGTGACAGAGTAAGAGTCCATCTCAAATAATAACAACAACAATAATAAAAATAAACATATCAACTATATATGATAGCAATTTTATTATCTCAAGAACTTAGTCATGTTGTTTCAACAATTTTCCCACATTTTAATCTACATCATTTCTAACTCTTTGCTAAATGTCTCCTTTGCAAACAAATATTCAGTCACATCCCCCATCTGGAAACATAACAAAAGAAAACCACAACTACATTTCCACCTTCAGCTGTAGTCCCATCCCTCCTTTTACTTTTATTACAAAACTCTTTAAAGTAGTCTATTCTACTGTTTCAATTTCCCTCCATTCTTTCTTTCTGAATCTGCTTCAATCTTACAAAATTATTCTTGTCAATATTTCCTTATCTCCTCCCCTACAACCTGCTTCTTTCTCAATATTTCCCATCTCAGCTGACGGCAGCCCAATTTTTCTTTTCATGTGTAGGCTAAATAATTGAATGCCTTTGTTGATTGCTGTATTTTGTACATGCTCCATGCCCAATCCATCAGAGAATTGTGTTAGCTCTATTTTTAATATATGTACACATCCCAATTTCTTTCCATTGCTTCTCATGTTGCTACATGAGTCCAAGCTGTTCTTACCTCTTGCTTAGATTTTTGCAATAGCCTACTAATTGATATTCCCGATTCTGTCATGCCTCCTACAGTCTACTTTCAGTTAAATAGCCAGAGTAACCTTTTGGAAAAGTGAGCCTGATCATATTTTGTTGTTGCTGTTTTATTTTTTATTTTTTTATGTGTGTGATCAGTCTCACTCTGTCGCCCAGGCTGGAGTCCAGTTGCCCTATCTTGGCACATGACAACTTCTGCCTCTGAGGGTTAGGCGCTCCTCTGACCTCAGCCTCCTGAGTAGCTGGGACTACTGGCACACGACACCCTGCCCAGCAAATTTTTTTAATTTTTGGAGTAGAGATGGGTTTTTGCCATGTTGCCCAGGCTTTCTTGAACTCCTGGGCTTCAGGCAATCCTCTCACCTCGGCCCCCCAAAGTGCTGGGATTACAGGCATGAGCCACCGCACTCATTTAAGCCTGATCATGTTTTCCTCTGCACAAAACCCTCTAATGGCTTCTGATATTATTCACAATAAAGGGCTAAGTCCACAATAGCCTTTAAAACTCTCCGTAGTTGACACTTTTGTACCTATTACATTTTCCTTCTGTTCTCTCCCTTGTTTGTTCCATTTTAGCTATACTGGCCTCATTTCTGTCCCAAAAACATGCCAGACACTCTGATGTCTCAAGGTATTTTCTATTATCTTTTTCTGAAATGTCCTTCCATGGTATCTGCATGGGTTTGTCTTCATTAATTGTATTTCTTTAATGTAAAACATCATCTTCTCACATCAACAATTTCTATTCCTTTTCCCAGCTTTGATTTTCTCCATAGCACTTACCATTACCCAAATTCTTACATATATTTTTACTATTCATTTTATTTAATATCTGCCTCTAACATTAGAATATAAGCCCCATGAGTTCAGGGACTTTGTATGTTTCTATTGCTATATTCCTATTACTAGAAGGATGCGTATCATTGAATAATTTCATGAAGAACTTGGTTCCTACCTTCAAAATACGAAGTAGTTATCTCTAAGAATCATGCTGCATGCCTCTCTCAGGAAGCTATATTTTTGTTTGCATTTGTCATCTTTCCGCTAGAAAATGGCTGAGATAACTATTTTCTTCAAAGCATCTGTTTATGAACTTAAGAAAAAAGAGTTAGCATTTATTGCCCAATCACAGACCAATGCAATTCTTCTATCTCTACTCTTAGTTGCTTGCAATTTCAGAACCCATATAGAATAAAAAAGGAAGGTCAATATAGATACTCCTCATCGAATATGTGATTCAGGTATTCACAAATGTACAGTGCACCCAGCCAACCTGTACCCAGTGGATTGCAGTATTTGTTCAGAACAGATGTGTGAGTTGACAATGTGCTGTTAAAATGTTGGTAATTTAAGTCTCTTATCAAATAACTGCATTGCTTTGTGATCCTAACCTAATAGTGTGGCGCGTGATGTGGTAAATGATAAGGGCAAGGCAGGAAGGAAAGTGTGGGTAAGCAATAGAAGAATGATGCCAAGGGCAGGCAGTAAATTTTACTTGGAGTTATCTACTAGAACAAAGAACAAAACAGTAGTAGGTATTAATTTGAAACCATTTTCAGAGGTGAAGAGAGTAAGGGACAAAGAGATGATCAATTGTTTCATTTAACAAATCAGTAAATTGCAACAGTCTGAGCTCAAACATGATAATTGGTGCTTACATTGTCTTAGTTTTCAAAATGAAATTGTCAATATTAAAATATTTAATATATACAGGAGAGCCTTCAGTTGATCTGCTATGTATTCTCTGCCTTTTTATTCAAGACACTGATAGAAGGTACTAGAATTAAGGATAGATAAATTAGGCCTGAATACAACTCTGACATCAACTTTAATATTAAGGTATAAATTAAAAATTTGTGATAATAGCAAAGAAAAACAATGCCAGATAAACTTAATCAATTTTGATTATTTCAACCCCAATTTCTTTTTTCTTTCTCTGTATTATAACTTCCAGCCTTAGTCTTCCAAAACATAATTTATGTATTTATTATCCTTTCCAAGCATCTTCTAATTTTATAGCCAATGACAGCAACTAAATTACTATTGTCAAGAAAATAATAAAAACAATAGGAAAACAAATAATAATGAATTAATAAGTAAATAAAAACAGTGACTGTGGTCACTTTTCTGCTTTCATTAACTATTTCTCATCAGTTTTCTTCTGGTATCATCTGGCCTGTTCTAAGTGGTAAACTTTCAAAGCAATAATAATATTATTACTTTAAAAAGCCTCATTCTGAAACTTTTCAAGGGTTATTTGGTAAAATATAATTCCTTTTCATTTGTGTTCTTTCTCTTCCCTTATAAGATTTATTATATTGCATTTTATACCCACCTCAAGAAAACAAAGAACAATTCTCCAGTGATTTCTGAGTTTCTTTTACTCTTCATAATGTTTATTGACTGGCATATGTTTCCCGACTCTGTGAGCCAATAGTATAATAAATTTAACTTATCGGCAAACTAAATGAGACATTAATGGTAAAATTATTTTGACTCAGATTATAATATTTCTCACATACTTCTGATTTGCTATCATCATAAAACTCATTTATGTGGATTATAAAAGTGGCTCTTCTGATGAATTATGTAATGCTCCACTTACTAGTCAAGAAAAAAGCCATTTTATATTCATTTTATTTGCTCCCTTCAAGTGAAATTTTTCCTCTTAACATTGTTATTGAATCTTATGAAATGTTTGTTAAAAATCCGTATTTGGCATAAAGTACATATATAAATTATAATTCTGAGAGTATATTTCAATACCTTGAGATCTGATCTCTGCTGTATATTGTCTAAATATTCCTAATTTTTTCTCTCAAATAAAACACTTTTAAAGAATATTTGCAGCCCCTCTCACAATCACATTTTTGTTGTTATTGTAGTTGCTACTATTTTCTGTCCCCACTTTTGACAGGAAGAGTGACGGCATGACATAGAGACATACTGGGTTGCTGCACAAACAACTCAATGAGGCTGTCATCTGAGCATATTCCTTTCACAGCCTGCGGGGTTTCCATGGGAAAGTTTTCCTGAAGTCATGCTAAGGTACCCCAAATTGGTTCAATATGAATTTTCTGTATTCTCAGTAAGAACTGCAGAGTTGTCTCACAGAACCCGTCTTTAGTAAAACTGAAACCCTCTTGCTAAAATTTGACACACTCTTGACTAGAAAGGTGCCTCTGATTAGACAACAATGTAAGGCTCAATATAGATCTGTTTCTGTCAATTCACAGAAACTGTATCTAATGTAGTGTTATAGTAGTGATATTGTTTGAGTCTGTGTCCCCATCCAAATCTCATGTTGATTGTACTCCTCATGTATCAAGGGAGGGACCTAGTGGGATTGGATAATAGGGGCGGTTCCCTTTATGCTATTCTCATGATAGTGAGTAAGTTCTCAAGAGATCAGGTTGTTTGATAAGTGTCTAGTGCTCTCCCTTCTCTCTCCTGCCACCGTGTGAGATGTGCCTTGCTTCCCCTTTGCCTTCTGCCAGATTGTAAGTTTTCTGAGGCCTCCCTAGCCATGTAGAACTGTGAGTTTTAGACTTTTGGGTTAATTCTGGAATGAGTTAAGACTATGACTATTGGGAAGGCATAATTGTGTTTTGAAATGTCAGAGGGACACGAGATTTGGGAGAGGCCAGGGCTTAATCATATGGTTTGGCTCTGTGTCCCCACCCAAATTTCATCTTGACTTGTAATCCCCATGTGTTGAGGGAGGGACCTAGTGGGATGTGACTGGATGATGAGGGTGCTTTCCTTTATGCCATTCTTTTGATAGCGAGTGAGTTCTCATGATATCTGATGGTTTAAAAGTGTGGCAATTTTCTTTTCTCTCTCTCTCCTGCCAGCATATAGGACATGCCTTGCTTCCCCTTCATCTTCCACCATGATTTTATGTTTCCTGAGACCTTCGCAGCCATTTGGAAATGTAAGTCAATTAAATCTCTTTTTTTAATAACGTACCTAGTCTCAGGCATTCTTCATAGCAGTGTAAAAGTGGACTAATACAAGTAGAAACCTATGAAAAAGGTTTTTACAGTTAGTATTAAATATGTTAGATCAAAAACAGAATGATAATTTTTTTCACATATCAAAGAGCATCCATTTTTGGAGAGGAGAGTATCAATGAAAAAAAAGAGTTACCTAAAAAGTAAACTATTACCAAAACATGTTATGTTTAAGTAATTGGAGAAAATCAGTTAAAGAATGGTTGATGTTAATACTCTTAATAAATTTATAGTGATTCAAGACTAAATAAACAAATTTGACCTATTTGTTATACTTCGGTAATTTTATCAATATCACTTTATCTCTGACATATATAATATTGAGTTCTTTGATCGATGTTAAACAAACAAAATAATAAAACTTTTGACAAAATCTCTAAACCTAGCAAAAAGAGTTCAAATGGTAATTTATTTGAAAACTCTCCAATGAGTCATATTTGAGAAAACCAGAAATATAATTTAATAAGTGAAAACTTTGGGAATCTGACACCTGCCTTTGGGTAGTTAACATGCTATTATCTGTAAAAAGGGCTAGACATTTGTCCCTGTAGGTCAAATCTTGCACTAAATGTTTTGCTCTTTCAACTCTTGTATTGACAATAATGTGCCCTGCAATAGTCTCAGCTTACTGCCTGGAATGTTCCAAGCTTTGGTGCTGGAAGAGAGAGTTTATGCTGATCCCAGTGGACGCCAGGAGTTAAGACAGAGCTGAGAGTACAGGGAAAGCAAAGTGTCTAGCTTTTTCAGGACCAAGTAACCAAGACAAGAGAGCTACAAGGAAAAAGAATGCTGGCAATCTACAGAGCATCTCTATTCAGTATTCAAAAGAGTATTGATAACTGCATATGGCATATGTATGAGGAAACTACTGAAACACAGAAAAATAACCAACTGAAAAGATCAAAAGGAATAGTGCTCAGGATTGTACAGTGACAAAAATAGAACCAGCCAGACCAGAAAAACTCATAATTTATGGAGCATTAAGTAGAACACTCAGAAATACCATTCCTCACTAGTGGTAAGCAATTACCCTAAGTCAAACGCTGCTTCCAATTTGTGAAACAAAAAATAAAACAAGATTTATAAGTGTCAAACTCTATCCAAGTAACTTATCCACCTGTCATGCATGCAATTAAAGATTACCCTGTATGCAAAGAAGCAGTAAAAACACAGCTCAGAAGGAGAGAATAATCAATACCTTAATCAATAATTTGAGAATTGATAGAGAGCTGAAACATGTTAAAATTAGCAGACAAGGATATTAAAGCAATTATATTCACTGTGTTCCATATGTTCAAAAAGTTAAGAAAACAAGATCTCCAAAAAAAATCCAATTTGAACTCTTAGAAATGAATATTATATTGTCTAAAATTAAAAAAATACACTGATGGAATAAATGACAAATTAAACATTGCAAAAGAAAAGATTAATAAACTTGGAGACATAACAACAGAAGTAAACAAAATGTAACATAGAGAAAAATAATTTTTAAAAATGAAAAGAGCATGAATGAATTGTAGGAAAACCTCAAAGACCTAATATACACACAATCAAAGACCCTGAAAGTGGTAAATGGTACAAATAAATAAATATATATCGAAATGTGTCCAATTTGATATAAAGTCCAATAGATAAAAAACTCAATGACCACAAAGCACAAGAAAAATGAAAACAAAAAAGACCCAAGCCACACTATACTCAAATTGCTCAAAACCAGTCATAAAGAGATAATCTTAAAAGCAGCCAGATGGCAAGAAAGTGGGTGGTGATGATGTTATCACAAATTGGTAGCAACAGTCAATAGAAATTTACTACAGATAAAGAAGGCTTGGATGCTTTTCCCAATGAAAACAGACTAAAAATTCTTTTCTAGTGCACAATGAACATTTAACATAAAACATATTCTTGGCTGCAGAAGAAGTATCAATGAATGTAAGAGACATTACATAATATAATGTATTTTCTCTGATAAAAATAGGATGAAATTAGAAATAAATAAGAAAAACACATTTTGAAAATTGCCAAACGTATTTGGAAACTAAATAGAACATATCTAAGCAAAAAAATAGAAAGTACAATGGGCTGAATTAAAATAAAAATAAAGTACATCAAAATTTGTAGGATGGATCTAATATAGTATTTAAGGGAAATTTATATCAGTAAATGCCTGGTTTAAAAAAGAAAATTCTCAAATTGATTAAGTCTTAGGAAAACAGAAAAATACAGTAAATAAAATATAAACCAGTAGAACAAAAATCATAAAGATCAAAGAGGGAGAGAGCTAGACAGAGAGACAGACACATAGAAAGAGGAAAATCAGTAAAATAAAAAAGTAAGTATTTGAGAAGATTAACATAGTTGATAAATTGCTAGCCAGATTAATCAGGTAAAACTTAAAAGAAAGACACAAAAAGAGATATACAGGATGAAGGAGGCACCATCACTACAGATTCCGTGAATATTAACAGAAAAATATGGTAATATGGTCAACAATTTTGTACAAGTATATTCTGTAACTTAGATTTAAATGAGAAATTTCCTTGAAGATCACAAGATACTAATGTTGACTCAGGAAGAAATAGCTAGCCCAAATATCCCCATAGTTTTTTAAAAAATGAGTTTGCAGTTAAAAGCCTTCCACAAAGGAAAACACTAGTCCCAGAAGGCTTCAATGGGACAGTCTACTAAATATCCATGGAAGAAATAATACCAACTCTGCACATGCTCTTCTAGAAAATTGACCAAAAGGGAATTTTCTTAAATTATTCTATGAGGTCAGCATTATTTTGATACCAAAATCAGAAGAAGGCATTATCAGAAAAGAAAATTATGGAACAATAATCTTCATGAATATATATCCAAAAAATTTTAACTAAATGTTAACAAATTAAACACAACAAGATATAGAAAGATGATACATCATGAGAATAAGTGGTTTATTCCAGCAATACATGGTTTAACATTCCAAAATCAATGAATATAATTCACAAAAATAATATATTAAAAATAAAAGTCTTAGAATAATCTCAATAGATGCAGAAAAACATTTTAAAAAGTCTAATATCTATTCATGAAAGAAGATTTTGGCAAAGAAGAAATAGAAGAGAACTTTCTTATCCTGATAAAAGACATCTATGTTAAAACTTATAACTAACATCATACTTCATGGTGAAAAAAAATGAATGCTTTTCTCTTAAGATAAAAAATGCAAGCATTTCTGCTCTCACAACTACTATTCAACATTGCATTTGCAGCTCCAGTCAGTGCAATAGACAAGAATGAAGGCCATTCAGATTAGAAAGAAAGAAACAAAACTATTTATTTGCAAATGATATAATTGCCTATATACAAACACAGTGGCATCTACAAAAGAGCAATTAGAATTACAGTGAGTTTAGTAAGGATGTAAGATAAAAGATCAATATATGAAAATAAATAATATTTCTGGGGTACACGTGCACAACGTGCAGGTTTGTTACATAGGTATACACATGCCATGGTGGTCTGCTGCACCCATCGACTCATCATCGACATTAGGTATTTCTCCTAATGCTATTGCTCCCCTGGTCTCCTACTCCTCAACAGGCCCCAGTGTGTCATGTTCCCCTCCCTGTGCCCATGCGTTCTCATTGTTCAATTCCCACTTATAACTGAGAACATGCAGTGTTTGGTTTTCTGTTCTTGTGTTAGCTTGCTGAGAATAATGGTTTCCAGCTTCATCCATGTCCCTGCAAAGGACATGAACTTATCCTTTTTCATGGCTGCATAGTATTCCATGGTGTAAATGTGCCACATTTTCTTTATCCAGTCTGTCATTGATGGGCTTTTGGGTTGGTTCCAAGTCTTTGCTGTCGTGAGCAGTTCCACAATAAACGTACTTGTGCATGTGTCTTTATAGTAGAATGATTTATAATCCTTTGGGTATATACCCAGTAATGGGATTGCTGGGTCAAATGGTATTTCTGGTTCTAGATCCTTGAGAAATCGCCACACTGTCTTCCACAATGGTTGAACTAATTTACACTCCCACTAACAATGTAACTACACATCCTCTCCAGCATCTGTTGTTTCTTGACTTTTTAATGATCACCATTCTAACTGGTGTGAGATGGTATCTCATTGTGGTTTTGATTTGCATTTCTCTAATAACCAGTGATGATGAGATTCTTTTTCATATGTTTGTTGGCTGCATAAATGTCTTCTTTTTAGAAGTGTCTATTCATATCCTTCACCCATTTTTTGATGGTGTTTTTTTTTTCTTATAATTTTGTTTAAGTTCTTTGTAGATTCTGGATATTAGCCCTTTGTCAGATGAATAGATTGCAAAACTTTTCTCCCATTCTGTAGGTTTCCTGTTCACTCTGATGATAGTTTCTTTTGCTATGCGGAAGCTCTTTAGTTTAATTAGATTCTATTTGTCAATTTTGGCTTTTGTTGTTGTTGCTTTTTGTGTTTTAGTCATGAAGTCTTTGCCCATGCCTATGTACTGAACGGTATCTTCTAGGTTTTCTTCTAGGATTTTTATGGTTTTCGGTCTAACATTTAAGTCTTTAATCCAGCCTGGGTGACAGAGCGAGACTCTGTCTCAAAAAATAAATAAACAAACAAACAAATAAATAAATAAATAAAATTATAGAAAATATAAATTAATTGACATAGATAATCAGTGGCTGCCTGAGGGTGGTTAGAATAAGGAGAGGGAGGAATGAGAAACACTAAAGGGGCACAAGAGGTCTTTGGGAGTTAATATATTAAATAGGCTGGGCGTGGTGACTCACGCCTATGATCCCAGTACTTTGGGAGGCCAAGGTGGGTGGATCATGAGATCAGGAGTTTGAGACCAGCCTGGCCATCATGGTGAAACCCTGTCTCTACTAAAAATACAAAAATCAGCCAGGCCGGGTGGTGAGCATCTGTAATCCCAGCTACTCAGGATGCTGAGGTAGGAGAATCACTTGAACCGGGGTGGCAGAGGTTGCAGTGAGCTGAGAATGCACCACTGCACTCCAGTCTGGGCGACAGAGCAAGACTCCATCTCAAAAACAAACAAACAAACAAAAAAAAGATGGTCTTACAGGTCCATACATATATTGCATCTTATCATGTTACTCATTTCCATTTTCAATATATACAGTTCATTTTATTTCAGTTACACCTTCAAAAAGCTGTTAGAAGACTTCATAACCTTTCTTGCATATTAATTTTTCTCAATCTCAAAATTATAATTTATAAAAATATTTAGAATTCAACTAAAGCACGCTTAATAAAACATATAATGAATTTATTCCCTGATATAAGTATCCATATTCCCAACTAACCCCAACATCCTGAAATGAATGTTTATGTATATGACTATGTATAGATGTAAATATATATTTATATATATATATAAATATGTAAATATATATTTATATATATAAATATGTAAATATATATTTATATATATAAATATGTAAATATATATATTTAATATATAATATATTTTACATTTTAATTTTTTATTTTATAATATATATAATATATATTTTATATATAAAATGTAATATATTTTATATATATATATATATAAAAATATATATTTACATATATACATAGTCATATACATAAACATTCATTTCAGGAAGTTAAATATTATATATTTACATCTATACGTGGTCATATACATATACATACATATATTAGTATTCAGATGTAATTTACATGAAAGGTATCAAAATCATATTAATTTTTATTTTGCTCAGCATGTTTATAAATATATTTCTTGGCAAACTCAAGTGCTCAATTTTCCTTCTTAAGAGTCTGCTTTCCTCTCAACTACTTTGTCTGTATTTGATGATAGTCATTCTGAAAGTAAAAGGATCTCCTTCTGATGAAAGCTCCTGTTAGCATTGTGCTTCTAGAATCTGCTGTGCATCTGGGCCACACTAACGTGCTTGGTGGTGTTGAATTTTCCCTTAAACACCTCAATGACAAAGCAGATTAGTTTTTATGACTGAAATATTGCCCTGTTAAGTATCTCTTCAGTCTTTCTGCAACTCTGGCATCAAGGGAAAAAAAATGTAATGTTTTCATGTGTCTTATTTTAATTGAATCAGCCACAAGAACAAAATACTTTTCCTTTTCAGATTGAGAGAAAATTGCTGCCTTGGTTCCAAATTACTGCTTGGTAACCAAATAGCTCTTTTTGACCTAGATTTATTATATTTCTACTTCCATGTGGAAAAATCTTGCAGTCACTGTTGTTTGGAACATTGGTTGATAAACTCTTTCACTGCCTGATACTTTCCTCATTAGAACACTGAGAAAATTAAACTGATTCTATCAGTCTCTTTCCTAATACACTGGTAATACTTTATGTGCTATAGGCTGAGAGAGAGGAAATTTAATTGTGACTTGTAAGAGCTAACTTTCCATCAGGGTAAGAAAATCTTATATGTTCCTGTCGGGGTGGATGTGGTGGAATGACGGAGAAGGATACTTTGTAATCTCATCACCTATGAGCCACATTAAATCCCAAAAAGTACCCCTAGCATTGTTCCTAGAACAATGTCTGAGACCTTTTAAAACAAATATACAAAGGAGCCAAATATTTCCTAATTAGAATTTTCATATGCTCTAGGTTTTCATTAGCAGTCGCTTTGAGACCGCCCTTTACAGTCACATTTGAGAATTTATGCCCTTGGGCCAGACTTTCCCTGCCAAGATTAAGGTATGAAGAACACAGGCTTTGGAGTCAGAAACACCACTATATTTCACTTTGCCACTTCTTGTTTGATATATTCTTGATATAAGTTTCTTCAAGTATCAGTTTACGCTTCTGTGATACAGTATTAATAATTTTAGTTAGAGAAAAGCTGCATTTGGCCTGCTATCACAAAGAGATGCAAAAAAACAATGACTTAAATAAGCAAGAAGTTTATTCTCTCCCACAAAGCAGTCCAGAGTTGAAGACAAGATGGCTTTGTAATCTTCAAGACATGGCTTCTGTCTCTGGCATCAAGGCTATTTATCATTTCCAGCCAATGGAAAGTGTAAGGAGGAAAACGAAGGTATGTCATTTCCACCTCGAAGATTCTATTCAGAGTGCACAGTCAACACTCCTCTTGCTTTTTTCCGGTTGGCCAGGGCTTGGTCACAAGGCCCAGGTGGGTGCTTGGAAGCCTGAGAGAGCATCTCCAGCTGGGAGGCCATGTGTACAGCTAAAAGTTTGGCGAGATCTCTTTCTTAAAGGAAGAAGGTATAAAAGCGAGTGAATAATCTAAGTTTATTGGCTATTACATATGTTGCAAATCTGTTTTTTCGGTCTGGCGCTTGTGTTTTAAATTTTCTTATGATGTTTTGTCCTGTGGAGATTTTCATTTTTTATTCGACTTTAATGAAATAATTTCCTTTTTTCTTATGAATGATAACGTGTTTGTTTTTAAATATTTTTTCCTATTTTAAGGCTGTAAAACATTCTTCTATAGGAGCTTTTAAATGTTTGAAAGTTTCTTTTTAGTCATTTTGATCTTTAACACTTCTGGAATTTCTATGTTGTATATGAGGTGTAAAAAAGCAGTCTAATTTTATTTCTTATATGGAGACCTAATTATAACTCTTATTGAGTAGATTATCTTTTCTCAAAACTCTGAGTAGATTATCTTTTCTCAAAACTCTGAGTAGATTATCTTTTCTCTTCTCTTTTATCTTTTATACTTTCTGTTTCTCTGGTTTTGTTTTTTTTTTTTCCAATACACACATACAGTTTTGTAAATAATGATAAAGTGAACTCTGAGCTAGCAACAATTCAAGTCAAGCCTGTTCCCTTGTATTTTACATTTTCTATTCCTTTCTCTTTTCAAGTTCATTCCATCCTTACACCCACCCTTTCTTACATTTCTTCTCCTCATTTGCCCTTTCTCTTCCTTTTTTATTTATTTATTTTTTGAGACAGAGTTTCTCTCTTGTTGCCCAGGCTGGAGTGCAATGGTGCAATCTTGGCTCATCACAACCTCTGCCTCCAGGGTTAAAGCGGTTCTCCTGCCTCAGCCTCCCGAGTAGCTGGGATTACAGGCACATGCCACCACACCCAGCTAATTTTGTATTTTTAGTAGAGATGGGGTTTCTTCATATTGATCAGGCTGGTCTCGAACTCCTGACCTCAGGTGATCCACCTGCCTTGGCTTCCCAAAGTTTTCTCTTCCTTTTTATTTCTTTTCTCCTCCTTCTCCTCTTCTGCATCCCACTCTTCCTCCTCTTTTTCATGTAATTATAATACTAAATTAGTGCATGTACTAAGTTTCAAAAAATTCAAACTGATATGTCTAACTAAAACAATAAGCAAATTAGTAATCCTTTTCTTTAAGTCCTGGGAATTCTCAAAAATTATAGCTAGCTAAGCAGCTAGATAGTTGCATATATATATATATATATATATATATATATATACACACACACACACAGACAACTATATAAATGTATAATATACATAATATCTGTATATGGTATATAAATATATATCATATAATAAATGTATACTTATAAATAAATATATATGAATATTTGTACACTTAATAATCTAGGATATAATTAAACATGTATATCAAATCAAATAAGACTAATATGTTTTTATTTTAAAGACCCAATTTTCTTACAGAGAATTTAAAAATCAGTCTAAATTCAAGAAAGTTTATAACAAATACTGACCCCAATACACTCTCATTCAGAGATGATGACAATATATAGAGTGTTGGGACTCAGAAAACAATACACCCAATGTTGCGCTTTGACTGACTGAAATAAAGAAACAGCCTCAAGGTCTCTTTGACCACCCTGCAAGTCTCTCAATCTTTTGTCTCTCCTAAAACATAGGATAAGGCCACTCTGAAGTTCCCTTATCTACCTAGAAACCAGAACTTTAAAGAGAAACACAATTGTCTTTGATCCCTTCCATGAACTTTCATAAACTAGATAAAATTAAAATTTACATCGAAGAGAAAGAGGTTGAAAATTAAACACCAAACGTGAAGCCCAGAGGAACTTTGTCCCAAATGATTACATGTTCTCAGGTCCCAATTCAATTCCCAAAGAAAATCATTTACAAGCAATTGCCTAATCTTCAGGTCCATTCATTTACAACCCCCCTCTTCAAATCCCCTTCCAATAAAGAGGGTATTTAGGCATCAACCATCTGGTCCTTTCTTTGAATTTTTATGTTTCGTATGACTTCCATGAACATGTGTGCACATAATAAATTTATTATGTTTTTCTTGTATGCACTTTTCTTATAGGCATGTCAGCCATAACCCTTTATGATGAAGAATAAAAAGATTACTGCTTTTCCACCTCTAAATTAATTTCAAATTTACAAAAATTGTAATTATTTTTCATGAATACGTAATGTATCTGACATAGTTACAAACTGCAGCTAAAATAGTTCGTTGGTTTCCATAATGTACCACATTAATATTAAGCAAATAACTTGAGATATGATTTTAATTCAGTGAGAATTGAGGAAATCTTGACTTGATAGACTCACTACCCTTCTACAGTGCTCTTGGCAAACCCTGACAGCCCATTTTATGTCACAATAGCTATAGTACAAAGATAACTTTTTGTCTCAAAAATGTATTGGTGTGTTTTCCCTGAGGCTGTATTCACATACAATAATTATTTGATTTTTTAAAAAGCTAAATAAAAACAAATGGTTTTGCTGAACTATCAAGGCATGACTTAATCAGATTAAGCAAAAAAAAAAAAAAAAAAAAGGACCCAAGCTATTTAATAAGTGGCAACCTTTATTGAAAAGGCACCTCATTTTTGCTTTTAGTGTCATCAGATCACTCTTAAGAAATATTAATATTATACAATTGGCATCAGTCAAATTTTAAACCCTAGAGAAGTTGCATGTACTCTGCAAACCATTCTGGCTTCTTGGTGAGTCTCGCTTTACTTTTAAAAAAAAAAAAAAAAAGCTAAATACTTTTGCTAGATCTTAAGGCCTACCAACTTATACCGTACCAGCTTAAATTCATTTATATATTTTAATAACTATTTACTAATTACATAGTATGTTAGACTTCATAGGTTGTTAAAATAGATTTTAAAAAATTGATTGAGATGAGTAAGAAATAATTATTGATTAGTCTTTAACAAGTTAAACCAAAAGAGAAAATGCATGAGTAAAAAAGCAGAGGCAAATTTCATTTTATTGTGTTGATTTTATTGCACTTCAGGTATCATATTTTTTAGAAACAGAAAGTTTCTGGTAATCTTGCATCGAGTAAGTCTATCAGTGCCATTTTCCAACAGCAAATGCTCACTTCATGTCTATGTGTCACATTTAGTAATTAGCCCAATATTTAAGACTGTTTCATTATTATTGTATCTGCTATGGTGATATATAATCAGGTATTTTTATGATACTATTATAATTGTCTTGGGGCATCACAAACCTCCCCAAAAGACAGTAATTTATTAATAAGACAGCAAACTTAATATATACATTTTATGTGTATTTTGACTGCTCCAACAACCAGACCTTCCCCCATCTCCCTTCCTGTCTATTCCCTGAGACACAATAGTGAAACTGGGTCAGATAGTAACCCTTCAATGTCTTCTAAGTGCTCAAGTGAAAGAAAGAGTCACACATTTCTCACTTTAAATTAAAAGCTAGAAACGGTTAAACTTAGTGAGAAAGATATAAGCCTCTTGGTACAAGAGGCCTAGTTTTGAGCCTCTCTCAGTTTTTGGCATATTTTCCTCACTAAGTCATGAACACAAAGAAATGGTTCTTGGAGGAAGTTGAAATTGCTACTCCAGTGAACACATGAATGATAAGAAAGAAAAACTGCCTTATTCCTGATACAAAGAAAGTTTCAGTGGACTGAATAGAAGACAAAACCAGCCATAGCATTTCCTTAAGTCAGAACATAATCTGGAGCAAGACCCTAACCCTCAATTCTATGAAGGCTGAAAGAGTTGATGAAGCTGCAGAAGAAAAGTTTGAAGCTGTCAGAGAATTTCCGTAACTTAGAAGTCCAAGGTGAAGCAGCAAGTGCTGACATAGAAATTGCAGCAAGTTATGCAGAAGATTTAGCTAAGGTTGTTGATGAAGGTGGATACACTAAACAGGTTTTCAATGTAAAATACATAGGCTTTATTGGAAGAAAGTGCCATATAGGCCTTTCACAGAGAGAAGTCAATGCCTAGCTTTGAAGTTTCAAAGGACAGGCTGACTCTTGTGTTCCGTGCTAATGTATCCAGTGACTTTAAGTGGAAGCCCGTCTTCATTTACTATTCCCCAAATCCTGGGTCTGACAAAGCCTGGATGAGAGCACAGCTGTTTATAGCATGGTTTACTAAATATTTTAAGCATATTGTTGAGATCTACTGCTCAGAAAAAAGATTCATTTCAAAATATTACTGCTCATTGACAATGCATCTAGGCACCCAAGAGCTCTGAAGGAGATACACAAGGAAATTGATGTTATTTTGATGCCTATTAACACAATATCCATTCTATAGCCCATGGATCAAAGAGTAATTTCAACTTTCAAGTCTCATTATTGAAGAAATGCATTTTATAAGACTACAGCTGCCATAGATAGTGATTCCTCTGATGTATCTGGGCAAAAAGAACTGAAAACTTTCTGAAGAGGATTCACCATTGCATATACCATTAAGAACATTCATGATTTATGAAAGGAAATCAAAAGATCAACATTAACAGGAGTTCGAAAGAAGTTGATTCTGACCCTCATGGATGACTTTTAGATGTTCAAGAAAGAAGTAACTGCAGATGTCATGGAAATAACAAGAGAACTAGTGGAACTTGAAGTGACGGAATTGCTACAAACTCATGATAGAACTGGAATAGATGAGGAATTGTTTCTTGTGAATAAGCAAATAAACTAATTTCATGAGATAGAAACTACTCTTGGTGAAGATGCTGTGAACATTGTTGAAATTACAATAATGGATATAGAATAATAAACTTAGTTGATAAGCAGTGGCAGAGTTTGAGAGGATTGACTCCAATTTTCAGACAAGTTCCACTGTGGGTAAAAGGCTAACAGGCCAGGCACGGTGGCTCACGCCTGTCATCCCAGCACTTTGGGAGGCCGAGGCAGGTGGATCATGATGTCAGGAGATCGAGACCATCTTGGCCAACATGGTGAAACCCCATCTCTACTGAAATACAAAAAAAAAAAAAAAATTGCCAGGCATGATGGTGCTTGCCTGTAATCCTAGCTACTCGGGAGGCTGAGACAGGGGAATTGCTTGAACCTGGGAGGCAGAGGTCGCAGTGAGCCAAGATCGCATCACTGCACTCCAGCCTGGTGACAGAGCAAGACTCCATCTCAAATAAATAAATAAATAAATAAAAATTTTTAAAAGGCTTTCAAACAGCATCACATGCTAGCGAGCAATCTTTTGCGAAATGAAGAGTCAATTGATACAGCAAACTTCATTGTTGTCTTATTTTAAGGAACCCACTGCTACATCACCTCAATCTTCAGCCACCACCACCCTGATCAGTGAGCAGGCATCAGCAAAGAAGCAACACCCTCTACCAGCAAAAAGGTTACAACTCATTGGGGGCTCAGATGATTGCCAGCATTTTTAGCAATAAATTATTTATAAATGTAAGTATGTACATTGTTTTTTAGACATACTGCTATTGCACACTTAATAGGCTACATTATGGCTTAAACATAACTTTTATATGCATCGGGAAACCAAAGAACTTGTGTGACTCCCCCAAATGTGTATGTTAAAATCTACTCCCAATGTAACAGTGTTTGGAGATGAGGCCTTTCGGTGGTGACTAGGTCATTTATAAAGGTTGAGCTTTCATGAATGAGATGAGTGCCCTTATAAAAAATATCCCAGAAAGTTGCCTCATCCCTTCAGCCATGTGAGGACACAGCAAAAGGATGGCCATCTGTGAACCAAAAAGTGTGCCCAGCCCTCACAAGATACTGAATCTATCATCACCCTGTTTTTAGACTTCCCAGCCTCCATAACTGTGACAGATAAATTTCTGTTGTTTATAAGCCACCTAGTCTGTGGTATTCTTGATGGCAACCTGAATGGACTAAGACCTCTGTGCTATGAAAGATGAATTGATTTTCATTAGAGGCAAATCTAAAATAGAGTAGAAATAGATTTGGGTAGAAATTTTCACATAAACAGCATTTTGAGCAAAGGTACAGAAGTACAAACCAAATAAAAGTATGCTAGGAATTGTAAGCTGCTGCTGCTGCCTCTCCTTCTCTTTTTCTTTCTCTTCCTCCCTCCTCTTCCTCCTCCTCTTCTTCCTTCTTTTATCAAAAAGAATTAGAATGCAAGAGGAATCCTGCCAAATATCTATATAGTGTATGGACAAAATAGCTATCTTGGAGTCATTTGAATGCCTAGCAATACAAACTGACTCTATCCTGAAATGGAAAAGATTAAAGAAGACAGTGGCATTCTTAGACAAATATTTGAAACAATCACCATTTAGGAAGAAATTATTGCAAAAGTGTATTTGAAGAATGATGAGAACCTGAACATGTACAGTCTAAATGGACATGGAGAGGGTAGTTCTAATATAAACAGTAATAAAGTTATTGAATTAACAGATGTTGATTAGAAACAGGAATACCAGAGAATGCAGGGTCAGAGGAGGCGCATTCGCTGACATATATCATATAATAATTATACAATAAGATTTTGTGAGAATAGTGAATTACATATAGAACAAATAGAATCTGAAGAATCTGAGGTACTATAGAGTTGGATGATTCTATAAAATTGGCAGTTTATGATGGTCGATGGCCAAAAATAAAAAGAAGATTTAATGAATTTTCCACATGCATTTAACTGGCATTTCAATCAAATGTGGAGTAAAATGAACCATCTATCATTATAAAAACATGATTGATAGGTTTCTATACTTTAGACTTATTATTGGGGAAAACAGTAATTTGGATATTTTTATTGTTCTGAAGACCCATAATTTTCTATGGCAGTGGTTATATCCAGAGGAGGCATTTGCAAAATAAGTATGTTTTTGATTGTCAAATGATTGATAATCAAATTTACTGATTCACTCGGTGGTGGTCAGATATATTAGACAACCTACAATTATTTTCAATATACCTGCACAATACTGAATTAGGTCATACCCTGAACAAATTTGGAATGTCCCACCAAATTTTTATGTAATGAAAAGCCTGTTTAAAACCATTTTAGCCTAGAGACTTATGTTACATTACAAACAGAGTTAACTTATTTTTATACCATTTGTTATGTTACATTTTAGTCTAGAGACTTATGTTACATTACAAATAAATTCAACTTATTTTTATTCCATTTGATGCATGTGGAATTTTTTAGGATTGCTGAACACTTGCAAATAAAGAGAGGGATATATTTTCTTGGTTTAAAAGTTTGCAAGGATCTTTCATCACTTTATAAAATCACATCAATGCAAACAGCACTGCCTGTGATTTTGGAATAACCTATACAACCTCGCTGTGTCAGTCTGCATTTATAGCTATAATTTTTCCAGTAATCTTTTTTTTTTTTTGAGATGGAGTCTGTCTCCGTTACCCAGGCTGGGGTGCAGTGGCACGAACTCAGCTCATTGCAGCCTCTGCCTCCTGGGTTCCAGCGATTCTCCTGCCTCAGCCTGCTGGGTAGCTGGGATTACAGGCACATGGCTAATTTTTTATTTTTTAGTATAGACGGGGTTTCGCCATGTTGACCAGTCTGGTCTTGAACTCCTGACCTCAGGTGATCCACCAGCCTCAGCCTCCCAAAGTGCTGGAATTATAGGCATGAGCCACCGTGCCGGGCCTTTCTCAGTAATCTTACACAGAGTTGTATACATATAAGTTCATTTATAAAGTCTTCTAGAAATGTTTTCTGACATTTATGTACTGAAACATGTATTACTTAATTATTTTACTTTTATTTAATCTTTATATTATAGTTAGGTAATTACAATGTTTCTTTCCAAAATTATGTTTGTAGGTAGTGATTTGCTCTATGAGTTTTACTATGTATAGTAAAGATGGCATAAAAAAAGAGTTTATACCTTAGAGTTTACCATAGTGTGTGTGGAACCTTAAAATATATTAGTGTCTTTCACTCACATTTTGTCATTCAATCTTCTCACTACTGTGTAAGGTAAATAGGGTAGTATTCATTTTTAAGTCTCATTTTCAAGATGTAAAAGCTAAGGTTAAAATATATATCATGATTTATCAGTGATCATATGAGTTTTGCAATTGCCAGATCCAGAATCAGAATACAGGTCTCCTCGCTTTAACTTTGAATACTTGGCACAATGTCATGTTGCCGCCCTAGGGTGTGCAGTGAATACAGACTATCTTTTAATGATTTTTTTTTTAACTACTCAAATGCTCTTGTATACAGAATGTTGTTGTCCACTGTTTGGTCATTTTATGCTTCCTTAAAATTCAAATGCAGCATAAAACTTCATTTCCCATCATATTATTATACAAATGTAAATCTTCACTAATAAAATAAACATGAATATTAAGTCAATATTCTGAATATTTCAGAGCAAAACTAAAACAATCAAACAAAAACCTACCTGCAATTTTAGCTTTAATTGACTAGGTATTTCAAATCAAAGAAATGTTTATCTTTTCATTCTGGCTATATTTTTTCCTCTAATCTTGGCTTGTTCTGATAATTGCCATGAACACTTCATTTCATTTTCTTGCTATCAGCTTAAGCCCGGGCAGCTTTGCTGCCTACTGCTATCAACCAATGCCCTGATTGAGCAGACGATGCAGAGTGGCAGCAAAGGACACACTGATTGCCTGTAATGAATGGAATTTGAGATTGTGGGTTTCCAACCGAACCTTTAAGAAAAAGCCTATTCACATCCTGCCTCAATAGCAACAGAGCAGTCGTGAAACTTTTTTGGCTGTTTACTAAAAGCTTTTAGTCTACAAAAATTTCTCTGCTGCAAGATAGATAAATGGTGAAATAGTCAATGGAAAAATTATAAGTTATTTAGGAATAATATTAGAAAACATGTTAGAAAACCCAACAGCTATTCCAGAACTACAAATTTAGGTGAATGGTTGATGCACCTGAAATTTCTTAAGGTTTTTACTGAAATAAATGCTAACAGGTTCAAATACATACTTACACGTTTTAGAAATGCATTTAAGCCAATTATTAATAGTGAGAAAGAATTTGGTTGGTCCTGTATATATTAAACAGATATCTTTAGAAAACACACAAAGTTGTACATTTTGTCTCTAATAGTTGAATAATAAATAGTATACTTTCCAGATAAATATTTCAGAGAATAAGCATAATAATGTATACCATTCTCACCAAAACATTATCAGTATTTAAATTTCTCTTCAAATTCTCTAGCTCACGCTCCTCACCCTGTCTTCTTTCCTCTATTTCCTCCTTCCTTTTTTTTCTCAATTTACACTGCACAATTTTCACTAAAATTTGGATGCAGAAATTACTACATGGCATATTTAAGAGGGACAAATAGAAAAATCCCCATGGAAACAACTCACATGATGAAAGGACTTGAACCAAAGGCATGGAGGAAGAGTCTTGTTAATCTTTAATTATCTTTGGCCCTAGATTATATTCTTATCATTAAAATAGATGAAATACTTTCAGAAAACCACATTTTCATAAGGCATCAGTGTATCTTTAAATAAGCTTAAAAGTTTATACAACCAAGTGATATTAAGAATCCTGAAAGAGTAAACTATGAAGGTCAGATTAGGCAGGGGATCATGAATATAGTAGATTTGACTTTTGGCGAAAGTTTCAGAGCAAGTGGGGTTTGATCACCATGATCTCAACTTGATTTTGCTTCTAAATATAATTGAGCATACGAAGTCAGGTCACAGTTGAGCAGCATTTTTTACAAAGTTAAGAAATTGCGAACCAATGAAATTATATATGGACAAGCTACCTTTCAAGGAGTTGTAAGTGCCACCTAAGTGTTGGTGATTAAAATCCTTCATTACTCAAGGCATCTACAGGAATAATGCAGTGTGGTTTTATCAATTTGCCATCAGTTATGCTACAAAACCCAGCTCAATATATGAAGGATCATACCTCTATGTAAAACCAGTACTCACTCTTTTGTTTCTCATTTCTTTTTTAAAAAATTCTAATACTTTAACCCAATATATCCGAAATGTTATATAAATATGGAATTGATGTAATATTATTAATAAAGAGTTTTTTGGTACTAAATCTTTCAACATCACTCTGTATTTGAAGCTTCTATCACTTCACAAATGCAGACCAGCCATATTGCAGGTGCTCAGTAGCCCCATGTAGGCAGCAGTTGCCACACTGAAGTGCAGCTCTGGGGGCTCTGACTCTTCTGACTTCAGGGACATGAAGGGCCTAATTTCCCTTTTCTGCCAGAGGAAAGAAGGGAACACCCTCTTCCAGCCAATATCTATCCTCAGGCCCAAGGGTGGGAGAGACAGTGGGCAGAGAGAGAGAGAGAAGGGAGATGCAAGCAGGAAGTGTCCACAGGCAGAACACTTTCTCCCACCTAATGCTTCAGGGTGAGCTATCCCCCCCTCCATAGTTCAGACAGTGAACAAACGACATAAGGCCCCAGAGAAGGGAGCCCAGGTCTTCAGATTTATCCACAGCCTTGACCTCTGGAATTTAGAGGAAATAGATTAAAGGCAAAGTTCTTATTTTGTAATGGCCCTGGTCCTAATGGTCAGACTGTGGTTCTTTCTGTGGCATGGGGACCATGTGACGTTAAGCACCAATCCCATGCATACATGTCTACGTCCATTTCTGTATAACTCAACACCATCTGACAAGAGATACAACTTTAAAAAAGGGGGAAGAATGTCAGTACCTACAGGGTGCCTTCTGTTTGCCAGGTAAACAGTAATCAGTCTGTCATTCAATCCTCACATCCTATCTGCGCTGGGTATATGTATTAGTTAGCTGTTACTGCATAAACAAACACCCCAAAATTTATTAGTTCATGATTGAGCTGATCAGCTGTTTCAGCTGGGCTCAGCTGGGCCATTCTTCTGGTCCCAGCTGGGCTCCTTCAGGC
The DNA here is from genome assembly GCF_009828535.3 of Hylobates moloch. Classification (NCBI taxonomy): domain Eukaryota; kingdom Metazoa; phylum Chordata; class Mammalia; order Primates; family Hylobatidae; genus Hylobates; species Hylobates moloch. The sequence goes on along the minus strand of NW_026652288.1, from coordinate 85,757,794 downwards.
ATATGTGGTTGGCTGCCAGTTGAATAGGTAGCTCTGCTTCTAGTGGTGAGCTGGCTGTCAACTGAGGTGCTTTGGTTTTCCTCCCCATGGTATCTCATGCTCAAGCAGGTTAACACTGGTTTGTTCCTGTGGAGTTGGCAGAGTTCTGAAAGAAAAAGAACTTTTGTCTCTAGATCCCAAACTGGTACACTGTCATGTTCATAGCTTTCTATTTGCCAGAGTAAATAAGGCCAATGAGATTGAAGTTTTGGGAAACAAATTCTGTATTGAGGGGAGCTATAAAAGTACATGGCTAAGGGCATGTATGTATACAAGGAGGAATGAAGAATTGCTGCTGTTTTTGCATCCAGTATCATTATGTATTTTCTTTCAGATACTTTACATAACCATTCTAGGTCAAGGAATTTGTCCAAAGCCCCACATCCACTAAGTGGCTGGGCTGGGACTCAGGATTAATTCTCCCTGACTCCAAAGTCCAGGTACCTCCATAGAACACAAGACTCATACAGCTCCCCTAGTCCCACAAGGTCCTGGAGAGTGACACTTCAACAATAGAAGCAGGATTCCTGTGAGGTTCTTGTCCATCTAGTACTCTTCAGCACTGGGAATAATCCCCTCCAGAGAAGGCTTCTGAAGTGTCTCAGAAGGACTTGGAATAATTTGGGGAAATGGCAGAGCACTGAGTTTAGAAAATCAAGACCTAACATTATATTTTTCATTTCTCACCAGAGGAGAAATTTGAAAACATGTATAATGCACTCCACATGTCGGCAAATTCTTTTCATTCCTTTTTGGTATTTGTAGGCTATTTATGATTTTCAACACAGACTTAATCAAAATACTGTGCCTGAAACAACCTCATACTCTGAAAGCAAGTGACATAAATATAGATCTGTTGAAAAAACATTTCCTCCTTCTGCAGTTTAGCTGAACAGCTGAGTGTGTCTTGAAGTTGTCCTTTGATTTTACCAGAGCAGAGCTCTAAGATCTAAGATCTCAACAGATCATATGCATGTCAGGCTCTGACATCATCTCAGAATATTGCCCATATCCTAGGCCTGGGGGTGGAGTGGTGAAAGGGTTGCACTGGCAGTTGGGTAGTCATGGGTCCACAGGTGAGATTCATTCATCAGGTGAAGTGTTTTGGGGTCTTGATGTTTACGGTAAATTAACATATATATGTTACTGAAAGTAAATTGTAGAATATTATAAATAATAAATCTATATATAAACTAAATGTCAACAGTTATAATTCTTGTAATTTATCATCATTGTAAGTATAATTATTATTCATATCACTATTAGAAGCAATAGTTGTTGCTGCAGCTGTTGTTTTAAAAATGGTGATAAAAACACTGAGTAAAGCTCTGTGGCCTCCTCCTGTTGCTGTTTCTGGGACTGCTGGCTTACTAATTGGGTGCAGACTTGGACCTTTCCAGTGAAGCTGCAGCTGGAGAGACTTCAGGTGGTCTGCTGTGGCTAAGGAAGTGCCTGAATCAAGAATGAAAGCAATGATCCTATGAATGTAGTGAGGTAAGATGGTTCTGTGGGGTACCATCCTACAATTTTGAAGGAGAAGGGCCCACACCACTTAATGAACCCGTGGAAGCCTATGGTGAATGACAGAGTTTGTTCCTGAGGCAGATCAGATTCTGATTTGATGGGTGGCGACTCCATGAAACAGACACACCTGAGAAAACATGCTCCTGCCAGCTCTGGCCCAGAGTCTGTTGCGGCACCTCTCCCTAAGAACATAGACGGGGTTCACTCTTGGGTCTCTGGCTGGCCTCATGACCAGTCACCCTGCATTTGGAGACATTGTTGCCAGCTCTTCTTGAACAGAAGCCATGTCCGTATCTTGGGTGGAGGGGAAACAAGCTGATAGATCGCCATCTGTTCCTCATTTCTTAAGGAAATGAGTCACTTCAATTATCAAGTCTTAATTCACTACTACTATAAAAGGTATAACTTCCATTGACTAAAAATCAAATAAATATTTTTGACCATTTGCAAATTAGAGTTAAATGTAAATAAAACACTTTATTTTTAATATTTAATAATATTGAGCTAAAATTTAAAGAAAATTTAAATGATTAAATGGGTTTAACTATTATAAAATGGTATAAAATAAATATTTCTTATATTTTCTCATATTTTATATATTTTTCTGTGTAAGTGATGAACTAATTGGCAACTATCACATGTTGCCCTTTCTTTTTCCCTCCCTTTGTCATTTTTTCTTTCTTCATTAGTTCCTTCCTTCCTTTCTTCCGTCCTTCCTTCCCTCCCTCCCTCCCTCCCTCCTTCCTTCCTTCCTTCCTTTCTTCCTTCCTTCCTTCTTCCCTCCCTTCCCAATTCAATCTGATAGTCATTGAGCAGGACTTAGGCAAGCAGTAATAGATTTAGAGCATGTCCATAGGTGCATCCCAAGGACAGCTCATGTTATCAGTCCATATGAGGATAGCTTTAGAGTGGGAAGCAAGGCAATACAGTAACAGCAGAATTGGTGGCCTTCTGATAATGGCTTTGAACCAGTATGTCAAAGGTAGCACTTTGGGAGGCTGAGGCAGGCGGATCACCTAAGGTCAGGCATTTGAGACCAACCTGCCTAATATGGTGAAAACCCGTCTCTACTAAAAATACAAAAATTCGCTGGGTGTGGTAGCGGGCACCTGTAATTCCAGCTACTAAGGAGATTGAGGCAGGAGAATCTCTTGAACCCAGGAGGCAGAGGTTGCAGTGAGCTGAGATCATGCCATTGCACTCCAGCCTGGGCAACAAGAACAAAAACTTTGTCTCGAAAAGAAAAATCGTTATAAACATTTAAAAACAGAGGCAGAAGTTTAGTTGGTATAATTGTAACCCTGTTCTGTTTCTTGGGTCATGGTCTTATAGTTTTATTTTTTAAACAACTTATTCTCACACCAACAGTTAGAATTTTTCTTTTAGAAATGTAGATAAATCACATCACTGTTGCAGCACCTATGACTTCCTAGCTCACAGAGAAGTCTGATTCTTACTAGAATAGAGGCCCTGCAAGATCTCATTCCCCTTCTCTAAGTCAATCTAATCCCACTTCCTCTTATTCTTGGCCATAATCACTTGGCCCCATCGATAGGGACTCCATTGCTAGGCTTGCTTTTCCCCTCTCTTTGATAAATAAAGTTATCCTTTCCCCATCTCCTATCTCTTCAATTCCTGTATGCAGCAGAGTCAACTCATTCCTAATTTTCTTGTCCTTGGAAAAAGTATTAAAGTATCCTAATTCATTTATATTGACTAGAATAGTTCATGTCTTTTCCAGAAATTCTGAACCTATTCTATTTCTCTCTTTTTTTTTTTTCTTGTGGAGTCTCCTCCTTATATGTTCTCCTTATTCCAAACTGAGATTAAGCCCTGCCTCCATTATTAAGCATGTCATTTTTTGTCTATCCCTCTTATTCAAGGAAGAATCACAAACAAGTAAAAACAAGTAAAAAGACTTGAAATCCAGAGCAAAGAAAGTGGGCAATGGGTAGAGACTCCGTTGTATTGTAAGGTCCTGGTATTTAGAGCCCTTTCATACCAAGCTGTATCAGCATGTTTTCTGGTTAACTGAAAAGTCAGGATAATATATATTTCAAACTTTTATCTTCATTGTATATGGTGTATATAATTCTCATCCAATGTAAATTGTATTAAAAATCAAATATCCTGCACGAACAAAATGTACTTCAATTTGCTTTGATAATTATACAACTTAAAAGATAGTGTCATCTAGAAAGGAGCACATTAATTGAACGGATAAAATGAGCAATTTGTACTTTGATGTTTCTTATTCTATTTTACTTTATGTGTGTAAATTTATGGGGTACAAGTATGATTTTGTTACATGAATATATTGTGTAGTGGTGATGTCAGGGCTTTTAGTGTGTGTCCACGTATCCACATTATTTAGCTCTCACTTATAAATAAGAACATGTGGTATTTGACTTTCTTTGAGTTGTTTCACTTAAGATAATGGCCTCCATTTCTATCCATGTAGCTGCAAAAGATATAATTTCATTCTTGTTTATGTCTCAATAGCATTCTACTGTGTGCATATATATATATATATATATCGCATTTTCTTTAGCCAATATCTTTGCTATTTTGAATAGTGCTGCAATAAGCATAAGAGTGTGAGTGTCTTTTTGATATAATGATTTATTTTCCTTTGGGTAGATACCCAAGGTGGAATTGCTGGATAAAATGGTAGTTCTATTTTTAGTCCTTTAAGAAATCTCCATAGCAGTTGTTTTCCATAGCAGTTGTACTATTTACATTCCTACCAACTGTGAATAAGTGTTCCCTTTTCTCAGCATCCTTGCCAAAATTTACTTTTTGTCTTTTTAATAATAGCCATTCTGAGTGGTGTAAGATGATATCCCATTGTGGCTTTGATTTGCATTTCTCTGATGATTAGTAAGGTTAGTCATTTTTTTCATACGCTTGTTGGTCATCTGTATGACTTTTATTGAATGTATCTTAATGTCTTTGCCTGCTTTTTAATGGAGTTATTTTTGTTTTTATTGAGTTGATCAAGTTCCTTGTAAACTCTGGATATCAGTCCTTATTCAGATGTGCAGTTTACAAATATTTTCTTCCATTCTGCAGATTTTTTGTTCACTCTGTTGATTGTTTCTTTGGCTGTACAGAAGTTTTTTAGTTTGATTAAGACCCATTTGCTTATTTTTGTGTTTGTTACTTGTGCTTTTGAAGTATTAGTCATGAATTCTTTGCCTAGACGGATGTCCAGAAGAGTTTTCTCCAGGTTTCCTTCTAGTGTTTTTATCGTTAAATTTATTAGCCAAAAACTTACTTGTAAGTCTTATCTTTAGTTGATTTTTGCATATACTGAGAGACGGGTCCAGTTTTACGCATCTGTATATGGCAATCCTATTTTCTCAGCACTGTTTATTGAAAAGAGTGTGCTTTCTGCCGTGTATGTTCTTGTCGACTTTGTCAAATACGAGTTGGCTGTAGATATGTGGCTTTAGTTATGGCTTCTTTATTCCATTGACCTATGTGTCTATTTTTATATCAGTATCATGCTGTTTGGGTTACTATAGCCATGTAGTATAAATGAAGTCAGATAATGTGATGCTTCTAGCTTTGTTCTTTTAGCTTTGTCTATTCAGACTCTTTTTTGGTTCCATGTAATTGTTAGGATTGTTTCTTCTAATTCTGTGAAAACTACATTCTTATTTTGATGGAGATGGCATTCAATCTGTAGATTTTTGAGGGCAGTATGGTTATTTTAATGACTTTGAATCTTCCAATCCATGAGCATGGGATGTTTTTTCATTTGTTTGTGTCATCTACAATTTCTTTCATCATTGTTTTATAGTTTCCTTTGTAGAGATCTTTTACCTTCTGAGTTAAGTGTATTCATAGGTATTTTATTTTTATTTTGTAGCAGTTGTAAATGGGATTGCCTTCTTGATTTCTTTCTCAGCAAGATTATTTGTTTTTAGAAATACTACTGATTTTTCTACATTGATTTTGTATTCTGAAACTTTACTGTATTCATTTATCAAATCTGAAAGTTTTTTTGTGGAGTCTTTAGGGTTTTCTAGATGTCAGCTCATATTATCAGCCAAGAAAAATAATTTTACTTTCTCTTTTCCAATTTGGATGACTTTCATTTTTTTTCCTTGATTGCTTTGGCTAGAATTTCCAGTACTAGGTTGCATGCAGTGGTGAAAGCAGGCATCCTTTTCTTGTTCCAGTTTTTAGAATGAATGCCTTCAGCTTTTCCTTTTTTAGTATAACGTCGACTGTGGATTTGCCACATATGACCTTCATTATTTTGATATATGTTCCTTCTATGCCTGATTTGTTGAGGGTTTTTATTATAAATGGATGCTGAATTTCATCAAATGCTTTTTCTGCATCTATTGGGATGATCATGGGGTATTTGTCTTTGATTCTGTTTATGTGATGTATCACATTTATTGATTTGCATATATTGAACCATCTTTGCATCCCTTGCATAAAGTCCACTTGGCCATGGTGTATTATCTTTTTAATGTGCTGTTGGATTTAGTTTGCTAGTATTTTATTTTTGCATCTATGTTCATCAGAATTTACAAAAACATTTAATATTAGTCATATTTATGTCCAAATAGAGGTGTGAATAAAATAAAATAAAACTGCAGGTAAAGCAGTTTGGCTAGGGACAATAAGTGTTTCTCAAAATAGAACTGAAAAGGATAACTCAGGGTCTCAAATACTCAAGAGATTTTTATAAATATATACTTGTACTAAGACTATCAAAAGCAAACAGTATGTTAGAGCTATTAGGTAGGTCTCTGGTAAAAATGCTGGCAACTATACATCTTATAGTGGTTCATCTTCAAATCATAAAAATATATTTGAGATAAGGTAACAGAAAAGACTGCTGACAAATGAGATTTTAACTGAATTCTGTTTTCGTGTTGGTTAAAGCCATGTTGGTTATATGGATTGCAGTTGTCCTGAGAAATAACTGAGACCACAGGACTATTGGTGCATATAAACAAGTCACCCATTTGAGTAGATGCCCTATATGGGTAGGTTATAGAAGAATCTACTGTTATTTTGAAATATATTTTTTTAAAAAGAAATGAAACTAATATCTTAGAAACATCCACATATCCGTTTCTTATTAAAAATATTATGATGTAGGAAAAAAGTCATTGTTAAAATAATCTAGCTATTAAAACCAGACAGGATACACAAAATTAGAAGCTTCATCTCAAAAAATCTCAGTGGGCTAATAAATGGAACCTACAATATTAATGCAGCAGAAACTTCATTCCTAGCTCTGATGATGATAAAATAAAAAGGGATTAATAAAGTATTTTAAATGCAAGTATAGACAACTATTTTAGTAGGAAAAACCTAATTTTATTGGTGTCATATCTGTATGATTATTTCCAACTTGTTGTTTCAGTAGCCCACAACTGTGTTATAGCCTAAATAGTCATACAACAAAAAAGATGTTTGATATTATAGTTCTTACAAATCTATTTGTTACATATTCCTTTACCTATCAGTTATGATTCATATTCCACTGTAAAAAAATACAAATGGATTAAACAAGAATGAGTGAATTTTTCTCTTATATAAACTAAATAATCATAGGAAAGAAATAGTCATGCATCTGTGATGCAGCACTCTGAGACTCATGACTGGGATACCAATGCTAGAATTCAAACCCGAATTTTATGTCCCAATTCTGATTCATTTATGCATCTATTCAGTAATGAATTACAAAGGGCTTGCTATCAGGCAGACCCTTAGCTTGGCACTTAAAATAGTTTTGGGAAAAATAAAAATGGTTTCCGTCTATATAATATTCATAGTCCTATAGTCTAGTAGTAGAAATATAATTTAAGAATAATTAGGCAAATAAGGCACAAATATTAGTACTATGAGAAAAAATTTTAGGATATTATGAGAGAGTGTTTAGTAGATTGTAGAAATAGCCACAAATACTTCCTCTTTCTGTATTCATGCTCTTATAATAGGACACTGCAGATCATATCATATAGAGATAAAGTCTAATTTTCACTTAGGTGAATCATATACCTTACTTTGGCCAGTAAGTCTTTAGCAATATGATACAAGCAAAGACTTGAGAAGTATTTGCATATTGAGAATTTCTCTTTTGCCATATGTTGAATTTGAAACTACCACGAGACTATAGAGGAGAATTAAAATGTCCCATTTTTCAGACAGCCAACCCCCAAATATGTGAATCAGGCCATTCAGGACCAGCCAGGTCGAAGCCAAACTGCCAACTGATCTCAGAACCTGTGTCTGACCATAGAGATAAGAGTGAGCCCAGCTGAGACCAGCAGAAGAACCATACAGCTGAACCCAGGCCAAAATACTGATACACATAATTGTGAGTGAAATAGCTTTTATTTAAGCTACTAAATTTGGGTTATTTTGTTATGCATCAAAACTAACTGGTAATAAAGGATGTGAGGGGGACCTAATTTAGCTTACATAAACCTGGAAGGCTCCTCTGAGGAAAGTATCTGATGGAGAATGAGAAAGTCAACTAAGAAATGGCAGGAGGAATATATTTAGATAGAAGAAAAAGCATATTTGAAAGCTTTGCATGAGGAAGAGCTTCATATATCTGAGGAAATAGGAGAATGTCAACTTTCTTTGTTAGAGTTCCTCCTTGTTCCTGAATCTGAATGTCTTTCTTCCCCTCTCTGCTTTGCATACGGCCTCAGATTTAAATTTTGATAATTGGGTTTCTACCCAATTTTCTATGTTTAATAAAACACACACACACACACACACACACACACACACACACACACACACACACCACACACACACACACACACACACACACACACACACACACACACACACCCCTCTCTTGATCAGCTACCACTGAGCTGCTCTTATTCTTACTATACTCTCTTCACTGGACCACAGTGTTCCCCCAACCTTGAGCTTGCTGGTTCAGGTCTTGCTCTCTGATGACAAACTTTCCTGATACCTGTTTCTTGTCCTGGGCTTTGAGAATTGGCATTCATAGGTTTGTTGTCTACTGTTTCTTACTACACCCCACTGTAGAAGTTTGGATGGGAAGAGTAGTTGTAAAAGGTGATCATGAAGACAAATAGGTAGATGATAGAAAGACAAACAGATTTATAAGCGATTAAATGAAAAAAGTAAGTTACAGAGCAACACCTATAAGATAATCTAATTTTTGTACAAATAAAATAATGCATTATTTTATTTATTATATACTACCCACATATATGCACAAACACACACACGTATATACACACACACACATACACACACCAACTTAACAGTGGTTGCTTCTAAATCCACAGTCCTAGGATTATTCTTTTCTTTGTTTTCTATCCCTTTATATTGTTTGAATAAATTGAATTAAATTTTCTAAAGAATGCTCACTCAGGAAATATATGTTTATTAATTTAATAAATAACATTTAATAAATATACATTTATTAATTTATATCTACTGAGATACATACCAAAAATTCAAATTTACTGTGGTTAGTTCATAAAGACCCACATCTAGCACTTATGGGTATGGTTAAGGGAGGCAAAATCAAACAGGACTTGGGTGTGCCAATGTATGTGACTAAATCTCAGGAGAGACAAACTAGTTAAAAACTAAGTATAATGTTTGCACAGTTTGCAACATATCATCAAAGTTGGTAGGCTCTCAGGAGGCTTTAATGTTTTATTATATAAATCTATGTCTACAAGTTAACTCTTTGTTTTTTTTTCCTTAAAAAACTAAACAAAGAATAATTAAAATATGTCTGTTAATTAAATTTCTCTATTCTGAATTTTTGTCCCTGGAGAGAGGGAGCAAGTAAGGTAAATGCAACAACTTGATACTTTTCTTTTCTTGAGAGATTCAAAGTCAAAATAATAAAGCAGTGAGAGCCTAGTTTTTCAGCATATTTATTCTTTACATGTAAACATACATGAAATATGTTAAACAAACACCCACATATCTAATCACATTCCAATTACCTTGTGAGGTTTAAGGCAGGTTTTACCATTCTCCTTGCTTTGAAATTGTGGAAGCTGAGGCTCAGCATTAAAGGAGTCAGCTAGGGTCACACACTGGGCCAACAGACTAAAGGGTTTTTTTGCAAAGATCAATACAATAATTATCTGGATAAGTTTAAATTATTCCCCCAAGGACAATATTTCAACTCATATTTATATTTCTTTCCATGAATAGTTTCTTCAGAGGACAGTTTAGTTTATGGGACAGTTTTATTACAAAGTATTTGGTCCAAATAAATTTGATTTTCTAGATGACTAAGTAGCCATTTATTGTAGGGAAAGATTTTAGATAATATGAAAAGGTCAGGTAAGAGCTGAAATATGTAAATTTCATGTCATCATTCATTTTAAGTCACCTATTTCTTCATTATGTAAAGAATTTCCTTTTGATTTCTCTGTCATAACACTCAAGTAATATGAGATTGTTTCATTTTGTATTGATAAAATAAACAGAAATTTGGGCTTTCTTCACAGAAGCATAGCCATCTTCAAGCATTTACATAGCACTTTATATTTCTAATCTACTTTACAATTTTTATATTACTCATGCCTTTCAACAACCTTGTGAATATGTCAATAATATTAACTTAAATGGGAAAGAAAAGACGTAGAAAGTTAAATGACTTCTCCCGATACGTAAGATTTTATGTTCTTACAACCTTATTGAATTATTAGATTAAAATGATGCTTCTAATCTACTATGTTCTTTGTTTATTGTTAAATATTTTATATGAATTTAATAATGATTATAGTTCCAGGAAAAAATAAGGAACCAAATTTTCTTTTCATATCATAGCATAAATTGTATCAGGTATTTTATTTTTAAAAATTGGTTTTGTAAATAATAAAAATATATTTTGTTGATATCTAAGGATTAGTTTTCATCAGATTCTATTTTATTTCACTTTACAAATGTTCATTTGTATAATTTACTGTATAAACACCTCACCTCTATGAATTACTTAAGAGTTGAAGTAAATTACTACAAAGTTAAAAATTCTCACCAAATTGAGTTTATCTAGATCTGATCACTAGTTAAGAAATATGTTTTAATTTGGCTCATGTACCATTTATTTCACCCCAACAACTCCTCTAGGTAGGCATCGCTATCAGAATAGCAACATTTGGCAATGTGGCAAAAATAGGTGAATACATTCCAAATCCTAATAAAATCTTTGCTATGCAATTGCCTTAAGAAATAATGCATACCCTGGGCCCTTCTCTGGACTAGGACACTACTTGCCTTTCTTCAACGTTGTGCCTCTCCCTATTGTTGGATTTGAGCATCTAGTTTTGAGACGGTAAAAACACCCCAGATGGAGTCTTTGATTCCCCTATCAAGGTCCTGGAGAAAGGTTTGACACAGTCAGTAAGCCATCTCTTCACCACCCATACTATCGACTACACAGAGGAGAGAGAATTGCCCCCAAATCTCTCATTATGAAGGACTCGCATCTCCACCACCAGGTCTCTGGCCAGTCCCCTCGCCCACCACTGCCCCGATAAGCTCCTCCATCCCTGGCCACCAGACCCGCCAGGGTGCTCCCAGGGCCAGGACCACTGCGCCCAGAAGGGCAAGTAGCCTCTTAGCACAGAAAACAGCCCAGAGTATAGAGCGGAAGCAAGAAAGTGAATCACGTATTGTTAGCAGAATTTTCCAGTGTTGCCCTTGGAATGGGCTTCAATCTCCTCTTGTTTTATGGGGTGTTTATTCCTGTGCTTCAGTCAGTAATAGCCCGATTTATTGGTGACTGATTTATTGATCATTACCTGGAGATGTTTGCTCATGGCTGGAATTCTTCCTCACGTCAATTTCTAGCGTTCTTTGGGTGCTCCACTGGTTTGTGCTTTGCAAAGTTGGGAATGCCACTTGATTCCAGGATACAGTTGACCTGGCATTTGAAGTATCAGGGAGAAAGCTTCACCCCTTCCCTAGTGGGAATTGCTGACATGGTCTTCGCCCTTTTGCTGTAGGCTCTTTTCCTGATTCAGGGAATGTTTGTGAATCTCTTTCCCATCCGTCTTGTTAGTCAGCTGGTTAGTCTCTTGCATATGTCACTTCTCTCTCACTGTACCACTTCGAATATCCTTGGTTCAATAAAGGAATTGAAATGCATCAGCAGTTGTCTCACATAGAAAGGAATTGGCCTTACTACTTTGGATTTGGTTTGCCCTTGGCTTTTCTCACAGCACTGCAGCCCTCATATATTATCAGCCTCTTCCAGTTGTGCCTCTTCTCCCTGGTGGTCTTGTTAAGCAACAGACTCTTCCACAAGGCAGTCTACCTTCAGTCTGTCCTGAGCAGCTCAAATTCTGCAGAGAAGTTCCCATCACATCTATATCCTGCCAAACTGAAGGCTGCTGCAGGCCACTGAGTTGCCTGACATCCAAAGGAGATGGGTGGGATTGGAGGAGACTGTGGCAGCTCTTTTCCCTGTTCACCTCCCCCTGCCAGGGAAGGCAGGACCCACTCTGCCAAGGGCCCTCTTTCTATTCTCTTCTCTCTGAGGAATTGGAATGTTTGTCTCTGGTGCCTGTAAGGCAGGATCTTCCTGGCACCAATGTGTGGATTTATTTATTTATTTATTTTTTGAGATGGAGTCTTGCTCTGTCATTCAGGCTAGAGTGCAGTGGCGCAATCTCGGCTCATCGCAACTTCTACCTCCCAGGTTCAGGCAATTCTCCTGCCTCAATCTCCTGCGTAGCTGGGATTACGGGCACCCGTAACCATGCCCAGCTAGTTTTTGCATTTTTGGTAGAGACAGGGTTTCACCATGTTGGCCAGGCTAGTCTCGAACTCCTGACCTCAGGTGATGCATGCGCCTTGGCCTCCCAAAGTGCTGGGATTACAGGAGTGAGCCACCGCGCCCGGCCCAGTGTGTGGAATTTTACCACCATTGAGTCTGAAAGGACCAAAGGTTTTTCTGCAGCTATTTTCTCTATGCCTGGACTGATTTGAATATTTTGTTTTTCTCCTTGGGACATTTACCCTCTCACCTTTCCTTCCTGCCTTCTACCACTCTTGGATGAATGGATCTTGTAATTCTAGCTGTTGTATTTTGTGGATTTGTTATTTTTGTCATTTTTCTGTGAAGCACATACATTGGATGTGGGAGGTAAAGGAGAATCTCAGTTGCTCCTCATCACTGCAGTCTTGTTTCATTTATCTTGTAACTCAGGTTAGGTATTCGTCTCTCTTGCTCCACTGCAAAAAAAAAATATATATATATATATATAGATAGATAGATAGATAGATAGATAGATAGATAGATAGATAGATATAGATACAGATACAAATATAGATGTAGATATATACATCCTGAAGAGACGGGACAGGAGAAAGGACCTCACAGCCAGATCTGCTGAGTGCAGGTCACAGGGGATATGATGGCTTAGCTTGGGCTCAGAGGCCTGACATTCCTGTCTTCTTATATTAATAAGAAAAATAAAATGAAATAGTGCTAAAGTGTTGGGATGGTGAAAATTTTTTGGGGGTGGTATGGAGAGACAATGGGCGATGTTTCTCAGGGCTGCTTTGAGTGGGATTAGGGGTGGTGTGGGAACCTAGAGTGGGAGAGATTAAGCTGAAGGAAGATTTTGTGGTAAGGGGTGATATTGTGGGGTTGTTAGAAGAAACATTTGTCATTTAGAATTATTGGTGATGGCCTGGATACAGTTTTGTATGAATTGAAAAACTAAACGGAATAAGAGAAGGAGAAAAACAGGTATTAAAGGACTAAGAATTGGGAGGACCTGGCACATCTAATTAGAGAGTGCCTAAAGAGGTTCAGCATAGCCTTGCCAGCAAAGATTATTTATTTACTTTAAGAGTTAAGAGTGGCAGTTTGGGGATAGCACCAGGAGGTATCAGCTGTGATGGCTTGGAGAAACAGTGTAAACTGGCAGTGTAAACAAGAGCAGGGCATGTATGAGTAGTTGAGAATGGTGAATAGGAGTATGACTAGACAGAAGATAGTAGAGATGACAAGTTTTTTGGGGCACAGTCCAAGTTGGTCTGGTGTCTGGAATGAGACTGGGGCCTAACAAAAAGGAGCATCTATACAGGAGCTCAAATGGGCTGTACCTTGTAGCATCCCAAGGACAGGCCTGAATTCTGAGAAGGGAAAGTGGTAAAAGTATTGTCCAGTCCTTTCTAAGTTGGTGGCTGAGCTTGGTGAGGCGTGTTTTTAAAAGACCATTAGTCTGTTCTCTTTCCTGAAGACTGAGGACCGTAAGGGATATAAAGGTTTCACTGAATACTAAGAGCCTGAAAAAATACTTGCCTGATTTGACTAATAAAGGCCGGTCTGATATCTGACTGTATAGAGGTGGGAAGGCCAAACCGAGCAATTATGTCTGACAGAAGGGAAGAAATGACCGTGGTGGCCTTCTTAGACCCTGTGTGAAAGGCCTGTACCTATCCAGTGAAAGTGTCTATCTAGACCAAGAGGTATTTTAGTTTCCTGACTCGGGGCATCTTGAGTAAAGCTAATTTGCCAGTCCTAGGTGGGGGCAAATCCCTGAGCTTGATGTGTGGGGAAGGGAGGGGGGCCGGAATAATCCCTGAGGAGTAGTAGAATAGTAGATGGAACACTGAGAAGTTATTTCCTTGAGGATAGATTTCCATGATGGAAAGGAAATGAGAGGTTCTAAGAGGCGGGCTAGTGGCTTGTACTATAGCATAGCCTGCCTTTGCTGGTGTGTGGCGAGTAGGACTGGTGGAACTGCCATCAATAAACCAAGTGTGATCAGGGTGAGAAACAGGGAAGAAGGAAATGTGGGGAAATGGGGTGAACGTCAGGTGGATCAGAGAGATGCAGTCATGAGGGTCAGGTGTGGTATCAGGAATAATGTGGGAGGCCAGATTGAAGTCCGGGCCAGGAACAATGGTAATTGTGGGAGACTCAAAAAAGAGTGAGTACAGCTGAAGGAGCCGGGGAGCAGAAAGTATATGCATCACGTGTGACGAAGAAAATAGATTTTGGAAATTATGAGAGCTGTAGAGAGTAAGTTGAGCATAATTTGTGATTTTGAGGGCCTCTGAAAGTATTAGGGCAGCAGCAGCTGCTGCACGGAGACATCATGGCCAGCCTAAAACAGTAAGAACAAGTTGTTTGGACAAAAAGGACGCAATCCATGTCCTTGTGTAAGAATTCTGACCACACAGCCCTGCACTTCAGCTGTGTGTAATGAAAAGGGTTGGGATGAGTCAGCGAGATCTAGGGTGGGGGCAGTCTCTGAAGCTGTCTTCAAGGAATAGAAAGAGGAATGGGGAAAGGATTTAGGATCTATGGGATCAGCTAGGTTTCCTTTTGTGAGTTTATATAATGGTTTTGTTAGGATGGCAAAACCAGGTATCCAAAGGCAAAAGTATCCAACCATGCCGAGGAAGGAAAGGAGTTGTTATTTTGTAGAAGGGGCTAGGGTTTGAGAGATTAGTCAGACACGACCAGCAGGGAGAGCACGTGTGTTTTTATGAGAATTATGCTGAGATAGGTAACAGATAAGGAAGAAATCTGGGCTTCACTGAAGTAATGGGGGCTGTCTGTGAAGTTTTGCGGCAGTACAGCCCAGGTAATTTGCTGAGCCTGATGGGTGTCAGGGTCAGTCCAAGTGAAAGCGAAGAGAGGCTGGGATGAAGGGTGCAAAGGAATGGTAAAGAAAGCATGTTTAAGATCCAGAACAGAATAGTGGATTGTGGAGGGAGGTATTGAGGATAGGAGAGTATATGGGTTTGGCACCATGGCGTGCATAGGCAAAACAATTTGGTTGATAAGGCATAGATCCTGAACTAACTTGTAAGGCTTGTCTGGTTTTAGGACAGGTAAAATGCGGGAATTGTAAGGAGAGTTTATAGGCTTTAAAAGGCCAGGCTGTAGCAGGCAAATGATAACAGGCTTTAATCCTTTCAAAGCATGCTGTGGGATGGGATCTTGGCATTGAGCGAGATAAGGGTGATTAGGTTTTAATGAGATGGTAAAGGGTGCATGATTGGTTGCCAAGGAGGGAGTACAGGTATCTTCTACTTGTAGATTAAGGTGGGGGGATATAAGAGGAGGACACAAAGGAGGCTTTGGATTGGGAAGAAAGGTGGCAATGAGATGCAGCTGTAGTCCAGGAATAGTCAGGGAAGCAGATAATTTAGTTAAAGTGTCTCAGCCTAATAAGGGAACTGGGCAGGTGGGGATAACTAAAAAGGAGTGCTTAAAAGAGTATTGTCTCACTTGGCACCAGAGCTGGGGAGTTTTGAGAGGTTTAGAAGCCTGGCTGTCAATACCCATGACAGTTATGGAGACAAGGGAAACAGGCCCTTGAAAAGAAGGTAATGTGGAGTGAGTAGCCTCCGTATTGATTAAGGAGGGGATGGACTTACCCTCCACTGTGAGAGTTACCTAAAGCTCGGCGTCCGTGATGGTCTACGTGGCTTCCCAGGTGATCGGGCAGCATCAGTCTTCAGCCGCTAAGCTGAGAAGATCTGGGAAGGAGTCAGAGAGCCGTGGGCCAGAGTTCCAGAGTTCTGGGAGTGGCTGCCAGGTGAGTTGAACAGTCCGATTTCCAGTGGGGTCCTGCACAGATGGGACACGGCTTAGGAGGAATCCCGGGCTGTGGGCATTCCTTGGCCTGGTGACCAGATTTCTGGCACTTGTAGCAAGCTCCTGGAGGAGGCGGTTCTGGAGGCCACTGCAGTTTAGGTGTTCGGAAGCTCTTGTGTGCTGGAGATGTGGCTGGGGTTTGTCTCACAGTGGAGGCAAGGAATTGCAACTCAGAAATATGTTGCTACTTGGCTGCCTGTACTCTATTATTGTACGCCTTGAAGGCGAGGTTAATTAAGTCCTGTTGTGGGGTTTGAGGGCCGGAATTTAATTTTTGGAGTTTTATTTAATGTTGGGAGCAGATTGGGTAATAAAATGTATATTGAGAATAAGACGACCTTTTGACCTTTTAGGGTCTGGGGCTGTAAAGTGTCTCAGGGTTGCTGCCAAAGGAGTCATGAACTGGGCTGGATTTTTATATTTGATGAAAAAGAGCCTAAATGCTATCTGATTTGGGATAAAGAAAAAGGAGCATTAACCTTGACTATGCCTTTAGCTCCAGCCACCTTTTCAAGAGCAAATTGCTGGGCAGGTGGGGGAGGGCTAGTCATGGAATGAAACTGTAAGCCAGACCAGGTGAGAGGCAGGGAGATGATAGAAGGATTATAGAGTGGAGCAGCGGAGGCTGAGGAAGAATTTGGACTTGGCTTGGCCTGGTAAGGAGGGGACAAGTCAGATGGATCTGTAGAAAATGAAGATTAGAAAGATTCAGCGATGCTTGGGGTTGCGACTGAGGGGACAGGTGGGAGGGAAAGAAGGAAGATTTGGGACGAGTTGCATTGGGAACACAGACTAGCGAGGGACTGATGTGTAAAAGAATGCCTGGATGTCAGGCACCTCAGACCATTTGCCTATTTTACAACAAGAATTATTTAGATCTTGTAGGATGGAAAAATTGAAAGTGCCATTTTCTGGCTATTTGGAACTACTGTTGAGTTTGTATTGGGGTCATGCAGCATTGCAGAAGAAAATAAGATGCTTAGATTTTAGGTCAGTTGAAGAGGTTTTAAGTTCTTAAGGACACAGGCTAAGGGAGAAGATGGAGGAATGGAAGGTGGAAGCTTGCCCATAGTGAAGGAGGCAAGCCCAGAGAAAAGAGACACGGAGAAGGGGTGGGGGGTTCTTGCCCTCCAGAAAAGCAGAGAAGGTGTCAGGGCATGGAAATAAGGGGTTGGGGTGCAGAGATAAGAGGTTGGGGTGTGGAAATAAGGGATTGCGGCACAGAGATAAGAGGTCAGGGTTCCTGCCCCTCCCCCAGAAAAGCGGGACTTGCCGCTAAGAGTGAAGGAGAAGGGGTTGAGGGATTCTTGCTCCTCCCCCAGAAAAAAGGAGAAGGGATAGAGACATGGAGAGAAGGAGTTGGGGTTCTTGCCCTTCCCCCAGAAAAGCAGGACTTGCCACTAAGGGTGAAGGACCAAGGCAGGTGTCCCTGCATGGTCTGACACCTCTGAAACCTGGGTGAATAATCAGAGGCATCCCTGCAATGATTAAACACCAAGGAAGGCTGCCTTCCCAGTCCATGACCAGTGCCGGAGTTTTGGGTCCATGGATAAAATGTGTCTCCTTTGTCTCTACCAGAAAATGAAAGGAATTGAAATCAAGAGAAGGGAGAGATTGAAGTGTGGCGCCAAGATTGAAAGGAGAAAGAGGTTGAGGGATAGTGAGGGAGGTTGGAGAAGAGAGTAAAAATAGGCTGCTTACCAGATTTGAAATTGGTGAGATGTTTCTTGGGCTTGTTGGTCTGAGGACCTGAGGTCGTAGGTGGATCTTTCTCATGGAGCAAAGAGCAGGAGAACAGGGGATTGATCTCCCAAGGGAGGTCCCCCAATCTGAGTCACAGCACCAAATTTCACTCGTGTCCATGTGAAAAGACCACCAACAGGCTTTGTGTGAGCAACAAGGCTGTTTATTTCACCTGGGTGCAGGCAGGCTGAGTCGGTAAAGAGAGTCAGTGAGGGAGATAGGGATGGGGCCATTTTATAGGATTTGGGTAGGTAAAGGAAAACGGGGGGCTGTCCTCTGGTGGGCAGGAGTGGGGATCACAAGGTGCTCAGTAGAGGAGCTTTTGAGCCAGGATGAACCAGGAGAAGGAATTTCACGAGATAATGTCATCAGTTAAGGCAGGAACAGGCCATTTTCACTACTTTTGTGGTGGAATGTCATCAGTTAAGGCAGGAACCGGCCATCTGGATGTGTACGTGCAGGTCACAGGGGATATGATGGCTTAGCTTGGGCTCAGAGGCCTGACACTGTTCACAAGGACTTGTAAGTTATGTTCTTTGACCAATGCTACTATTTAAAAATAATAGACTTCATTGTAGGAAACTCCCTTCACATTCTATAACCACTATATCCTCTGGTTGCTTTGGATCTAACAGTAAAACTTTGTTGTTACTAATCCTTGTGGTTCCCTTACACCTGGTACTATGGATGAAATGTTTGTCTCCTCCAAAACTCATGTTGAAATTTAATAGCCATTGTGACAGTATTAAGAAGTGAGACCTTTAAGTGGTGATTATGCCATGAGGAGTCTATCCTCATCAATGGATTAATGCCTTTGTAGCAGCAGTAGTTTCCTTATAAGGAATGAGTTTGCCCCCTCTTTGCCTCTCTCTTTCTCTCTCTCTCTCTCACACACACTCTCTTTTCACCTTTATACCATGTGATGATCCAGCAAGAAGGCCCTTACAAGATGGCAGTGCTTTGGACTTCCCACCCTCCAGAACCATTACGATAAATTCCTGTTTATAAGAGATCACCCAATCTAAGCTTTTCTCTTATAGCAGCATAAAATGAACTAAGACAGTTGGTAAATATCTCTGTAAAAAGTCTTTTTACTAAATCTTTTTGAACTACATTAATTTGCATATGCCATCTATTTCTTGCTGAGACCCTAATACAGTCACATTTTTATTATTTACTCTCTTGCTTTCTTTGGATATTTTTTCTCCTTGAACCCTTTCTTCTCTTAGCTACTGTGACTGTATGCTTTGCTTCTTTTCTTCCTAATTCATTGATTTATTCTAAGTCCCTTTTACTAGGTCCTTTTCTTCTAGTCAACCTTGAGATGTTGAAGTGCACTATGGCTCATTCTTGAACCAGTTCTAGTCCCTAAGTGAAAAATTTCCCTAAATTATCTCATTCAGTCTCATGACATTTTAATAACATCTATATGTTAATGACACTTTATTCCTAGCCCTGACCATTTCCTGAAATACAGATTTTTTAATATCACATATCTAAAATATATTTCTCCACATGTATCTCTGTTAAGAATCTTAAAATTAACAATGGAAACTTGCTTTAACTTTTTGTTCCCCAGTTGTCTCTATCTCAGTAAATAGCACCACCATCTACCCTACTACAAAAGCCAAATATCTAAGAATTAATTTTGACTTTTTTATTTTACTAATATCCCATATCCGTTTTAACAGCAAATCTTGCAGACTCAACCTACAGAGCATATTTTTGAAGCTATAATTTTCTTTCCACCCCTAATCCTAACGGATTCAAGTCAAAGTTGTGATTGTTGCCTTTCCAGACTGCCCCTGTACTTCTAAAATTGATTTTTCAAATAGCAGTC
Organism: Hylobates moloch; assembly: GCF_009828535.3. NCBI lineage: Eukaryota > Metazoa > Chordata > Mammalia > Primates > Hylobatidae > Hylobates > Hylobates moloch. The sequence continues at coordinate 85,738,034 of NW_026652288.1, read as the reverse complement.
TTAATTATCTTTTAAACATAGAAATCTAATCAAGTCTTTACTCACTTCAAATGTCTTCTCATCATTTACACTAAAATGCAAACTCCTTATCCTGATTTATAAAGCTCTGCATGACAAAGCATTCTCTTGGTCTCCTAATACATGTCATTCTACTCTTTCTCTCTCCCAACCTGCTGTAGTCACTCTGGCCTTCTGTCTCTTCTTTAAATATGCTAAGCTCGCTTTTAGCTTGAGGCCTTCACACAAAGTGCCCCCTCTGCTTGAAATGGGTTCCTGTAATCTTTACATGTCTCTCTTCTCGCAAGTCTCAATTTAAATGTCAGTTTCCCAAAATGCCTTCCATAATCATGAAGTCAAAATTAAATACCCAGCCACACTCCAACACATCAAATTATTTTAATTATCATTATACCATTCATCCCTTTAAATTAATTAATTAATTAATTATTATATTCCTTTCTAAAATTTATTTTCTTTTTCCTCCTAAAAAATGTAAGCTTTCTAAGAGGAAAGATCTTTTCTGACCTTTTATCCACTACAATATCCAAGTGCCCTATTTTTATCTGGAACAGACTAGGCGTTTTAAAATATTTGTTGAATAAATAAGCAAGTTTATGAGGCCTTAAAACATTTGGGTTATATTACAAGAAAGTATTTATATTACCTCATCCTCAAGTATCCTAAAACATTATAAGAAGACTGAATACTGACAAGAACCGAGGTAAGTCAGCTCCACCCTTGGTAACAACCATCTAGTCTAATAGGAAAATTAATGCACTATTTAACACTGTCTTTCTTCAAATTACATTTGCAAAAGCAAAACTACATTTATTCATTCATTCTTTGTGCAACCATCATTTGCTTTTATATTATGAGAAGTTTATACACATTGGCTATACAAAAATGAAAGATCTATTCTTGCCCTCAAGGAACTTTTGGTCTTACATTAATTACTTTTATGGCTCTGCATGACTTATGTATCTATTGCATCATCAGAAAACATGGTAGGTAAAATGAGCTTGCTATAAGACATTCAAATCTATAGAAGCTGTAGACTATGTATACATCTACCAGGCATGGCTATGATGAGTATATTGAAGACCTGGGCTTGCACTGTTGGCACACACACACAACTTTTTTGTAACTTTTTTTCCCTTAATGTTACCATGCTAATAATTCACGTTTTGAATTTTGAAATCTCCAAATGAGCTTATAAAGCCATAATTGTATTTGTTTGTATATTCAAAGTATTCATTTATTAAACATAAACATTTAGAATGTATTAACATTCTATAACAGGCTTCCAGAATTTCTGGAATTTTAAAATACTAGATATACGAAACTGATTTATTGGTACTGATTCTTCACTCCCCTGTTGTAGTCTTATACTTCTGTATCCTTGACATAGCCTCATATTGAGTAGTATATATTTCCCCACACTCAGCCATTTGACTTGGTCATATGATTTGCTTTGATCAATGGAATGTTATTGGTTGTGAATAGAGGCTTGAAATGTGCTTGTGCAATTGAGCTAGCCTGATTGTTCTACCTTTGCCAAAACAGGAAAGTATACTGGGTAAGCACTGACCCTTTAGCTAGAGGCTTAAAATGAGACATGTAGAGCAGAGCCATCCAACATACTCATACCTCTACAGCCTAAAGCAGAGTTGACTGATTAGCCTCAGTAGAGCCACCCTAGCTGATCCACAGCCACGTGTGCAAGAAAACAGTGCTTCTTGTTGTATGCTCCTGAGATTTTTTTCTTACTGATGCTAACATAATTGATCGATACATCAGGATTCTCAAATATGGAAGAGGCCTTGATCCCTTTAGTTATCTGAGGTAACCTGTGCTCAGCAATATTCCAGACAGCTAGTCTGCCCCTGAATAGGAACTGGGCTGGGATAATCTCAGGTGTCCTATATCTGATGTATCTAGAGTCTTCAGCTTTTATAGTTAAAAACTGGATGCAATTTTTGAATGCTTTCACCTTCACTCGTACCTAGAGTTGTATATGTCTACTGATTCTTCTTTTGCAGCACTTTCTAAAATCAATATATAGAACTTCAAAGATTAGTTAAGAGTTTCCACGATGGAGTCTCTTGTATTCTGTGGTGTTGTCTTTTTAAACCATATGCACAGCACAAGTTTTGTTCACTCAAAGCAATATGATTACATGCCCTGCAATCTAGATTGTAGCTTTTGCTTTTAATTTTTTTGCTTCCATTCCCTAACCATTTTAAACATCTTCTTCCTCTTCTTTAATAATTAAAGTTCAACTCTTAAAAAAAAGCCCTATTACTCTCATTATTTCTGTATCCCAGGCAATAAATTAACGAACATTTACTCTGTACCTGCTATGTGCAGGGTTTTATACTAGTCGCTTTGGGAGTATCAAGATATATGAGACATAATCCATACCCTTTAGGAATTTACACTTAGGTTGGAGAAACAAATCGCAGTTAATAACTATACAACAAGAGACTATAAGATGGGTGCCCTGTGAATGAGATGGCTAAGTGGTGCTATCATTGTGCGATGGATGGTCAACATAGATTACTTCTAGCCATTTTTAAAGATCATCTCTAATAATGTTGATGTTGAATGTGGACTAGAGGACGGGAAATCATTTAAAATTAGAATGCTGCCACTTAAACTGTCTGAAATTTTGGCAAACATGAAAGTAAAAAAATGCTGAAATACAAAGTTACATTTATTTAGTTCTACTTTATGAAACAGTAGATATTTTGATATTTTTTCTTCTTGAACCCTTTCTTCTCTTAGCTACTGTGACTGTATGCTTTGCTTCTTTTCTTCCTAATTCATTGATTTAGGAATCATATATATTTTACGTTAAAAATATAAGTTAATCTTTGTCTTTCATTCATTGTAAGTAACTGGTATTCATAGGAACTTCAAATTTTTAGCATCTAGTGTCTATTTAGTCAATGGCAATAATGAAATTTACTGTCTACACATGCAGGGTTTTAAAATTAATTGAAAGTTTATAAAGTAATGTAATATCAGTCCATTGTTGCTATAAAGAATTACTAATTAAATGCTTTGATTATGGATTTTTATTAAAACATTCTTTAAAGCCAAAATAATTACTCTTTTAGTGAGCTTTATAATTAAAGGGTGGTTCTTTCACTTATGAAAACTATGCTCTATGATGTGTGAGCAGAATTCCACTTTATATGCCATCATTCATTTTTTTCTTGTTGTTTTACATAGTCATTTCACTTTCTTCAACATTTGTGTGTATTCACTAAGAAGCCCAATGAGCCAGAACAGATTGTAAGACCTTGTTGCCCCTTCAACTGAGAAGTCACTGTTTGACACTGTTTCCTTAAGGAAATAATCAACAGATTTGCAAAACAACAGAAGGAATCAAGTTTTACTGCTGGTCCCTGAATTACAATATTAAATTATGTGTTAAAAAGGTATTAGGTGCACGGTCTTCTGGAATAACCATCATCGTTACAACATATTGCTTTCCATTTGAATTAGCATATAAATGAACAAAGATGTCCAACCACATAGCAGAGGTGAGATTTGCCATCTTAAGCATTTAGTTGCCTTAGAAGCAGATTGTGTAAAATGCAAATTGGTGTGCTTGGATGATGATATTTGCTTGTTTGGGAATTTAGAATTCTGGAGTTAGTCTTAGGATATCAGGGATACACAAAGTAATTATAATTTTTCCCAGTAGAGTCTTTGAAAACCTGTTCAAAAGATGCCAGGGAACTAAGTAAATAGAAAAGGTGAATTTTCTTTGTCCAGTGGACAAATGCGCAGAGGCACATGGTACATTAAAGTAGCTGTAATTAGCTGGGCTTGCCACCAGTTATAGGTATGTGAAGAAGAAAGACATGGCAAAATATAAGGCAAAAATTGTTGGTGGGATATTCTGTACACAATGGGCACCATTGTAATATTCAATTAGTGGCAGTCATGAGAGCAGATCTCGTTATAAGGAAGATCAGCAGCAGTGTACAGATGGATGACGGAAACAAGTAGACAAGGTGAGTCAGAGGTCAGAGCGGTAGTCTCAATGAGAGGTGATGCAAGTTTGAATCAAAACACCAACAGTGGAAATGCATATGTGTAACAAATGCATATGAGTAACAAATGCATATGATTAACAAATGCATATGTGTAACATAATATGTTACACAAAACATGTTATGATTAGAATCTGTGGGACTTGTTAATAAATAAGACGTGGAGGTAAAATGAGTAAAATGCTAAATTTAAGACAGACACCCAGATTCCTTGTTAAGAAACCCAGTGAGCCTGTGGTAGTAACTGAGCTAGCGATTAAAGGAGAGAAGCAGGGTAACCTGAGACATGTTCTTTCTGACCTATGTAGGAGACATAGACATGACAATATCCAGTGAGTGCTTCCTCACAGAGGTCCTGCACTTCATGTCTGGACTCATTGACTTGGGCTTCATGAGCATATAGTGATGCAAGTCAAAAGTGTCTTTTCTGTATTCTGAGATTGTGCAAAGTGTGAGCCAAATAGGCTGAGAACAAGGTCCTTTGATTCACCATCATTTAAAGAGCTGAAAGAAGTGAGTCCACAAAGATGACTTACAAGGAATCATTAGAGAAGTAGGAAGAAGATTGGAGGAGATTGCTAACTCAAACGCTGAGGAAGGGCTTTCAGAGGAAGGAAGGGGCACTGTTGTCAACGGCCATCAAATCTAAATAATGTGAATATGGAAATAGTCCACTGCATTAATTAAGAGGGTAAGAGGTCATTGATGAACTTTGTCAGAGATAGTGTAATCAAGTCAGAGGTAGAAGCCTAATTTCAAAGGGTTAAATCATAGAAGAGAAAAGAAAACCTGACTATAAATGGGAGGAAAGATATGAGATAGTTTGCTAAGAGGTCATTTGGAATTGACGGATATTTTTTTTTTTCTTTTTATTTGGGAGAAGACCTGAATGTGGTTTTTAAACTGAGGGCAAGAAACGAGGGGAGAAGAAAAGTAAAAATATCGGGGTAGCAAGATAGGAAATATTAAGAAAGAAAATCTCCAGAAAAACTAAGAGGTTATTAAAAAGTCAATTATCTTTCATTTTAAAATGTTTTTAAACTATTGAAAACACAAAGCAGTAAAAAGAGTCCAAATTTTAAAAAGTTTTAAAAAATGGTAAGTTAACATCTTTAGACTTTAATCTCTCAATATGAATCCTCCAATTCTACCCCAAACAACCCCAAGCCTACCTTCCTCCACATACCACTAACAGTTTGCTATATATTAATTTGATTTATTTTCTATATGTTAATAGTGCATTTACAAACATACATGTATACATATATGTATACATTTTGTTTTTACAAAAAATAAGTCATGTACATATTATGTAATTTAGACTAGAAAAAGGACACATTGTTGGTATGTTTGCAGGTGAGTGTGCATTGGTACCACATTCTTATTAGTGGCTGCTTTTTAATGGCTTTTTAATATGCATGTCTTTTTATTGACCATTCCCACAATAATGGATATTTGTTTCCAATTTTTGTTATTGAAGGCAACATTTTAAGAGGAAATTTTATTTTTTTCTAAAAAGTAGGGAGAAAAATGAGTGGAAATGCAGATATCTTTTTAAGTGTGATGTTGGAAATGTAGTTACATATAAGAGCTGTTTACTGTGCAGGTCTGAGGGGGTACCAATTTCAAATAAAGTATCTATTAAATACATTATAATGTATAAGTTAAGCATAATCACACTTTTCTGTGACAGTGCATTGTACTTTTAAAAAGGCTTTTGATTGACATATGCAATGCATACATGAGAACAGCTTCATGAATTTTCTAATATCAAATATGTCTTGTACCCAGCATTCAGATGAATAAACAGAATATTACCAGAACCCCAGAGAAGCAGCTGTGCACTCATTTCTAGGTACTAGTTATCCTAAAGATAGCCACTATCATCATTTCTAGCATTACACAATGTTTCATCTATTTTGATCTCTACATAAAAAGGCAATCATGCAGGGGGTATTCTTTTGTATCTGGCTTCTTCTGCTCAGCATTTTATGATATTCATCTATATTGCCATATGTAGCTGCAGTTCATTCATTCTCATCAATATACAGTATTCCACTGTGAAAATAAACCACGACTTATTTATCTATTCTTTTGTTGATGACAATTTGGGTAATTTCTAGCTTTCAGAAAAATAGTGCTGTTGCGCATGCTTACGTGTCTTTGTGGAATATATATATACATACTGCATTTTTCTTGAGTATATACCTAGGAGTGACATTGCTGAGTGCATTTTGTTTTAAGTGGTTTTTGGGTAGGTGTAAAAATCTCTTATGCCAAGATCTGTGAGGACCAAAGTGTGTTAATTAGAAGCTCTGTTTGGAGACAGTTAATGTGGTAGGCTGGTTAAACTCTTCGACTCCAGAGTCAGACTAGTTAGGTTCAAATACTGTCTCTGATGTTTTGCAATTGCGGGATGCGATAAGTTACACACCCTCACTCACCCTCAGCTTTATCATCTATAGAACAGAGAGAATAAGTACATTTCTTGTTATATGCAAAATGCCTGAAGAACATTTAATGATAAGTAAATGCTCACTATTATTATTCCCATTATTTCTACTAATGAAAGTCTTACCTGGTCCTTTCATGTTTTCTTTGCTGTATAAGTACCATTTAGTCTTTTCTGCTGTCCGTCTTTCTTTAACAGTTAATAAGACATATGAAGACCAGGTATTAGGAGGATTTGGGAAATATAATTCTCTGCTACTTGATGCTCAAATACCAAACTGTGAAGAAGAAATGGAGGACACAAGGTGGAAGCAACAGCATCAATTGTATAATCTCCTTTCAGAATTCATTGTTTTCAGTGCTGAGAGGAACCACTTTGTATCACCAGTTATTTCCTCCTACTCCATGTTCTTTCCCTCCTTTAAAACTAGTTTTAATTTCATGTTAGCATGACACTCATCTGAGAGCAATAATTTATCTTAAAAATGTTACCAAAAATCGAATCTAATGCTATTCATGAAGGATTATTTCCACATCACCTTTTGAAAAAAAACTCTGGATGTTTACTTTTCTGACATATTATTAGCTTTATTATAGAAAATTCATATGTAAACATTTCAGTTTTTTCCCCTTGTATTATCCTGGGTTATAAGGGAGAAAAGCATACTCTCTTGCCTCTGGGATTTTCCTTATTGAGTTTGGGTGGAAGGAAAATACACACAACATTACAATATGCAGAGTCCATTTATGGACATCGTAGGAGACTTGAGGAGGGCTTCAGTTCCATGGACTTCTTTGTAAGTTACTTTTTCAGATTTTCAAGGCCTTTATGTGCTACAGTATAACTTACCTCTTTGTAAGGTGTAGGTTTTGAAGAGTACTTCTTTCATTAGTCTTCAGCCCTGGCTTTGACCACATATATTTATTCAAGCCCACCCATTCCTTTTCCTCCAGGGTAGAATTTTCAGTAATGATCCCTCTAGCCTTTGATCAGTTTTGCATTTTTAAGACATAATTTATTATGCTGCTTTTAAAGTGGTCTCACTAGTGGCATAACATTTGGAGAGCTGATATAGAAGAAATCAAACATTTCTACTGCTTTTATTTTCCATTTACTTGATCTGATATTTAAGCAATCAGCCAAATTCTGTCAGGCAACTGTGTTACAGAATTCCAGTGAATGATGTGACGATAGAATTTCAAGTACTGTAATTTTCTCAATCTATTTTTTAATTGGAATTTTGTGGGAGGAAGACAGCCATAATATAGAAAGTCGTTACTTAGAAAGTAAAAGACACAATTTAATGATGGCAAAGGCATCAAAAAAAGCAAAAATCTCTAAGTATAATATTTTAAGCATTATATATAATTAATAAAATATTTTTATGCATCAATAAAATTAATTAAAGTCTTAATGTTGAAAAGGAAGAGAATTCTTTTATTCCAATAATAGTTGAAAGTTAATTCCAGCATGTACAGTTTCATAATATCTTTCTATCTAACCATATTAAACTTTCAAATCCGATATACAGTGTTGCATGCTTTGTATCTCTAGAAATTGGCCTTTTTGTGAAATCAATACTGTTCTTGGACCACTTCCCAGGAGCAAAGCTCAGACAATATTTTATTCTTCAACAGTGTGAACCAGAAACGATGAAATAATAATAAGAAATATAACGTGAGGTGTAGGAATGAGCATTAAACTGAGAGTCTCACAAAACAGTGTTAGAGCACTTGTATTACTTCCTCCTCCTCTGCGTAACTAGATCACAAGCAGGAGACTGGAGTTTCTTGTTGAATGGTGGACTAAACAAATGATGAAAATTTAGGAAAGACATTTTGTCTCTTCTCTTGACTTATAAAATAAAAATTATAGAAAATCTTTATTGTCTGAGAGTTTATCATGTGAATTCTAGCAAATGGAATGTTGAATAGAGAAGCAAAATAGTTTATGAAAACATTTCCTTAAAAAACTAGTTCCCTTCCTAGGAAAATTGATATCTATAAACAAATAAAATGAAATTGGACCATTTTCTTATATTGTATACAAAAATTAACTCAAAATATATCAAAGACCCAAATATAACAAATAAAACTATACAAGTTTTAGAAGAAAACATTAAGGAAAAACTTTATGACTTTGAATTTGGAAATAATTTCTTGGTCAATGATTTTGTATTACGGGAATATAACATCTGGATATTAAAAATTTCTGGAAAAACAAAATGTCTGAGAAAGCCAATGAGAAAAAAATTCATATACATATGAAAGTTTTATAAAATGAAGGTATTTACCACCAATGAATGCAAAAGAAACAAGAAGGAAGAAAGACCATTTTACATTGCTGTTAAATGATTGAAAATCAAATTGGGAAAGAAGTAAATCAATCTCAGTCAATGTTGTAAAGAAAACTAATTTTCAATCATTTTGATATACATTTGGAACCTTTTTTCTATTCCCTTTCAGTTTGTGAACATTGCTTTATTTTTCTTGTTAATTTATTTTTAAGTACAACACTAATGTTCTAAACTCAAAACCATAGAGCACTTAAATTCATAGAAGTTAATTTCCATCCCTGCTCCCTCCATCCTTATATAGTTACACATTCATTATTTTCTTGCTTATTCTACCATTTTTGTCTTAGTAAATACAAGCAAATTGACACAGACAGATGTATATCAAATACATATGCATACGACTACATACACATATATTCCTCTTCCAAACAAAAAATGTTTCTATGTAAAACATACTGTAAACATTGCTGTGCATTTTCCTTTTTTTTTTTTTTCCATTGAAAAAGTATCCTAGAGATTATTCCATGGCAATATATAAAAAACCTTCCTCAGTCTTTCTTATACGTTCATAATAATCTACTTAACAGATATATCAGATTTTATTTCATCAATTCATAGAAATTAAATGTGGGTTGTTTTCCAGGTTTCAGTTATTACAAATAAAGCCATAATTAATATTTTGTATATGTGTCATTATGTATTTTTGCTAATGAATCTTAAAGATAGATTTTTAGAGGTAGAATGAGATACTGCCTACACAATTTTAATATGTACTGCAAATTCAACTCTATAAGGGTTGTTAACATTTGCATTCCAATTAGTGATAGTCACTCAAGTGTCTTTTTGTTGTGTATCGGGTATATTTTAAAATTATGAACTTTATTGTGTAGAATCTGAAGTTTTAATCCTATCTTCTCACAAGAATTTTACTTTTTCCCTTGAGTCATAAGCCACTACTCACTCCTTTCCACCTTTGAAGTTGCAAGCATAAAGTTTTCTAGGAGTCAACTTAAACTCCTTCCTGCGGGCACAAAACATAGAATTCCATTTCACTTCAAGGTGTACGCATTTGCCCAAAAGACAAATCCACCATTAAAGCTGGCTTATCCCTTAGTAGTTGCTGCTTCATTTATAGCTTCAGATGCTTTGAGGGTGGGAGGGCATTTCCATTACTTTCTAGAAAGTCTAGAAGAGTGTTAAAATGTATACAGAATCTAGATGTATTTTAAGCAAAGAACTGTAGGGATATCTGGCCTGCCATAGTACCAGAAGTAGAAATTATATTTCTTAAATTTTTTTCATCATTTATTTATTAAAGATTTTAAACTGTTTCTCATTCTCAATCTTCAAATGACATTTTGTTTGTGTGTTTTATATTGGTCATTTTAAAGCTCCTAGATATATTAATTTTATCTTTTCTAATACGTCATGCTCCTGGATGTATCTATTAATTGTTTTTTCCTTTTTAATCCAGCCATATTTATTAATTTCTTATTTAACATTATTTATGTTTATTATAATTGCAAACATTTTTCAGCTGAATACTTCTTTCATATTTTATAGGTCAACTGTTTAGAGCTGATTATTTATTCTGATTATAGATTTAGTTACATCCCATACAGTATTATATTTAATGCTTTTATTGAATTTAATTACTCTAAATAAGATGCCATTTATGAGAATTTTTAATGTGAATTCTTAAGGTGTATGAGTGGCTATGTTTCATATTTTATGTTATTAATTTCTAGTTTTATTACATTTTGGTCAAAATATGTGATTTGTAGGATTGATTATTCATATGTATTGAGTTTTTAGATGTGCAAGAGTAATAAAACCAAAATTTGGTAATGTTCTAAGGGTAATAAAAGGAACTATTCTGTGTCCTCTGATTGTATAGCTCAAAATTCACTGATTTACTAAACTGACCTTTGTCACTCTATCAGTATCTCTTCCCTATGTATGTGGCCTTTTCTTCTTGACCTACATGGCTAGATGATTGCTCACTATGAGTCCATTACCAGGTCTGTGATCCAGCCACCAGTGAAGCTGAGGGGATGGGCTCTATGAGTCTCAGAACTGAAATTTCTCTACTTAATCTCTTCTTTAGGTCTAAGAAAGACACCGTGCCAGCAGAAAGCTTTTACTATACAATTAAAATAATTTTTTCTATTTGGTCCAGCTTCCATACTTGGTACATTATGGGGCCATTTTCGCATTGATTAGTACAAAGCCTTTGAGCCAAATGCTTTGCACCTGGGACGCTTCCTATCACAGATCGTCCCATTTGCTTTTGGAAAGCCTAATACAACTTATATGCTAGCGTGCTGTTGCAAGGAAGGTGGCCTATTTTTCCTTAAGCCTGTCTTTCCTTTAGTATGTCTTCAGTGTCATTATTCAAATATATCCTGCCAAAAAGAAAATGATAGATTTTAACATCTTGGACAAATTCTGCTCTGTTTACATCGTGTGGTTAAGAAACCATCTTCTCAGGTAGGGCAGTTTTGGGTAAATGTGTCTGTTCCTTTCAATCTGATCCTATATGCACTATATATGGAAGAAATTCTTAAGTTCTGCTTTTTATGGATAATATTTTCCCGTACGTTTTCCTCTACTTTAGTAGCCCTTTGATCATTTACATCAGGATTTCAGAAATAGTAGATGTCACGTCTCTAGATGCAGTTTCTAAGAATCTCTTAGTTCACTTTTTAGAATCATTGAAAAATGGCTTTTTTGTAAGACTAATTGTAGTTGATATTTTAATCCCCCATATCCCCCATATCCAAAAATTGATCTATCAACCTAAAAGGATGATTTGTTTAACTTTGTGAAGATTACAGTAACAAAGATAAGGGTACTGGACCAGGAAGTAGGGATAATAGAAATAATGAGAACTGCCCCATGAATGATTTACAGTGAGAGGATAAAGAAATCTGCCCCCAGCTTATCCTTAATTACTCATACCTTCAGAGGTTAGGTGTGAATGTTCAAATTAATCGCAGTGTCAAATACTTAAGTACCCCACAGCTACTGTAGTTTTTATTACTTTCTTTGTCAGGTTGTTTAGTCTTCGACTAATTGGGCTTTTTAATAGATACCCTAAGTCAATTAGCATTTTAAAATCAATGTCTTCCACTAAATTTCCATTTCATATGCTCAGAGAACAATTTGCTAATGTGAAAGCAGGACTGTAATGCAGTGATTTCTCTGTTTCAGGGATTAAACACTAAGCAAAAGTTGTAGGGTGTTCATGTTACAGAATGGCATGGAAAGATACACAAACTTTTCTAATTGTCTTAGTCACCAAGCCAAAATTTATACATAAAAGCTATCAGAAAGTTCTCTTGTATTTTAAACCAAAATGATACATTTATATTTATATAACAGATAGATAACCAGGACTTAGCTCAGTATGTAGAATATGGGCTGTAATATATATCTCTTCAATTAATTAATTAATTAAGTCCAAAGAACTGAACTTTGGTAGCACATTGTTTTCCTTGTGTAATTTTCTATGTAACATAGATAATCTTTCTATCTCTGCATCAGAATTTGTCTTCCACAACAAGCAATAAATCCAACTTCTTCAGCTACAGATAGAGCTCTATGTTTTGACTGCAGGGTATTGAAAAATCTCTAAATGTTCTTTTAACTTTTCTTAGATTTGTTTGTTTAAAGCTATTCACATCATTTTATAGCAAAATTTGATGTCCTTTTTTCTCCTCAAGGGAATAAAATCTTATTATGACATAATAGTCATTTAAACAGAAAGTGTGTGTTGATGAGAACTAAAGTTACAGAAGTCAGTCAGATTTCAGAACCCCAGTAACAGCCCAGCTTTCACACTTTGAGTGATACCCAGTGCTGCTTGCCTAGTGAAAGAAATGCTTCTTCTAAGTAGCCTGGTGTGAATCACAGACACATCGTTTTCTTGCTATGAGCCCATGGGAATTCAACTTAATCTCACCTACACTCAATTTCCTCATATGTAGACAAGAAGAATAATGAGAACTCCCTCTTACGTCTGTTGTTGGAATAGTATGACTGAGATTGGCAGATGAATACCAATTTTAAAAAATTTGTAATGGCATGAGAACTTTGATAAATTATATCCTGAGAATGAGCTTGATTGCAAAGCCCAGTTCTCAAAAAGGCATAGACAAACCCACCAAATCGTCAATATTATTTCTGTGTAGTTGAATTTCAAAATGTATTGGTCATCAAACATGAAATATTTAATAGACATTCTGTTAGAGAATAACGATCTTTATATAATAGAAGTCAAACAGACATATAGCTAGAATATACTTCGTGTAAGAAGGTGAGATCATTCTTGTAAAAGACAACTATCAGAGAATATATGTAGATGTTTAAAAGACCAGTAATTCTGGGAGGATTTAGAATTCTTGGCCTTGACTTTGAAAAGTTCAAAGGCTTTTTGACAAAACAGAGGCCACTTAGAAAACAGCAATATATGGCAATGTATGCAGTACTATACCCTAAGGATGCCTGCCATCTTAATATCAGGATAATAGAATTGGTTTCATTTGCAACTGATTTTTTAAAAATTTAGAGATATTTTTTCATCCTGAGAATGTATCAATTGCTTCTTTGTACTCATTGTTTTAAACCATCTTTCATCACTGCAAAAAAAAAAAAAACAAAACCGTTTCTATCTCTCACATTTTATTTGGCTGTTGGAATAACGCATGAAACATTATTCTTTCAAAGTCCCTCAGGAAAACACCATAATAAAATAAGTATGTTTAGAGAATATATCACTGATAAATAGAAATATTGTGGACAATAGGATAAGAGAGTGGAAATACTGTGGAAAAATTCATAAGAAACTTTTTTTAAGTCTCTACATCAAATAGGCTCATGAATTTTATCTGCAAAAATTACACTGTAAAAATATATGAAGATATTGTTAAATTTAAAAAAATCTTGAATTCATCCTTAGAAAAGTCATAGTTGACGCCTAACTAAAATTTCCAGTGTATTCCATGAAATAACATGGTCCACATCAGCACTTCTAAATTATCCATCTTACTAATTTTAATACTGAGGTGTTGGTACAGATAATAAATTATGATAGTCTCAGTTTAAAACATTGTATTATCCCATTCATTTCTTCTTCTTGTCCTCTCCAAAGATATAACAAGTAGGTAGTAGAAAAGCTGCTGGAATATCTGGGTCATCCATGTTTGTTTCACCTCTGAGCCACTTGACGGGTTGACAGATGGATATACAGCAAATGCCCTGCCTCTTGCATTTTGGCAATCTAATATAGGCAGGAATATGATCATATCTTCATATTACCATGGCGATAAATATGCTGGGCTCCAACCTCATTCAGTGTAACTCTATGGAAGAATTCCCTCTGAGTACATAGGCTGAAGTTCAGGCCTGCTATTTTTATCACATCAATTACAGTAGGCAGCAGGAAGAAACACTAAATTTTCTGTGAAAATGTTATAGCTTTTTGGTGCACAATAGCCTCACATTCTCTGAATGCTAAATAAGTAAATAAATCCATTTATGTATAGGTGCAAGAGCTGTTTCTTTTATGGCTATTGACATATGATTGCATAAACCCTTGGGAGTTTAAAAATCTGGCCTAATTCTCAAAAATATAAAATTAAGAAAAAAAAAAATAATCTGTTCCACATGCAAGTTCATCTATTCTTCAATGATGTAGCCAATAAATCAGGAAGTACAGCTTCCTCACTTAAAAAATCAGCACGATTCCAAATTTGCAAAATGTAAGGCCTGGAATCCAATGCAAAAACTGATCTTTAATTTCAACAAATTCTTGTTTTTTAAAAAAATTGAACTTTATTTAAATAATTGGTTTCCAAGAACTTGGAATTAGACTTAGTCACTTTACAGACATAGACATAAATGTAAGCATACAAATATGTTTTTAAATATATACATAATACAGTGATTACCTTTTACAAATATAAAAAGTAAAGAAAAATTAAAATTATACACAAAATGAACACTGTAAAGGCATAAAAATATTTGTGTGCTTCTCCATATATTTTTAAATTCTGATTAAAATAGAAAGATACAGTTACTATTTCTGGAAAGTTACAAGCTAAAATTGACATTTTAAGTTCCTCAGAAGGCGAGAACTCCGATATATGTGAAAATAAACCAAGAAAAGTTAAAACCAAACTAAAATCTCTTACAATCATATCAAAAAAAATGAGGATACAATTAACAGAAGCTATGTCCAGGTACTCAACAATAGAATGGGCTACTCTACCAAAAAGTGAGTTTTCTGCCAGTTGCTAATACTCAATATGTGCACAACTTGTGCAGAACTGCAACAAGGATGATACAGAAGAGACCTCTGTATGCTTTGAAGTATAAATTTAGATGACTTGAAAGTTCTCTTACAACTCCACATACCATGGAAGACTTTACAATGCCAAAAGATCATAGTTTGTGTACATAGAGTACATACTCAAATACTGCGTGCTTAATTGACTCTCTCATACTCTGTCAGTGATGTTACTAATTGCACAATATCCAGTGAGCTCACTACTAGGATCAAATATGACCAAAACTGACATGTAGTACATGCTCAGATATTGTTCAAATGATGAATTTGGCTTCCTAATTAGTCTATTTCTTTATAAAGGGTGAACATTTACTTTAAATTGGGGAGTTTCTTAACTACACTAAAACACTGGACACAGGGAAAATACACTTTGAATATGTGAGTGATATGGCAATTTGCATCACAGAAAACAAATGAAAACATATTTCATGGTTCCACTCACAAATAACTTGGAAGTTTTACCAGTAGAGAATACTCAACAATTCTTATTGCTGTAAGACTAAAGTTATTATATTTAATTTAAAATTATTCAATTAGAAAATATTGGCCATAATATTATTTAATTTTTTCTACCCAATTTTAACATGTAAGTGATTTTTTAAAGCATCAGCTTAAATTTTAAAATACTTTTACTATATGAAATTTATTTAGCATGTCTGAGTTAAATAACCATCTAAACAATTAACCTAAACAATTGGGAAAACTGTCTTGTCCCCCTCTCTGTTATCTTAAATAATCAATTTTCTTGATCAATATAAAAAACTTCAAAATTAAATCAGAAAATATTACTGACATTTATGTAACTTATTTGATCTTGCATCAAAGTAAGTAAACCAATTCAGCAATAAATGGACATTAAAATTTTCAGGAAGGCCTTCTAATTGTAAGGACTCTTTCTAGGCAGGAACTTAAAAATCAAAATCAAAATATTTATTTATTGAATAACTGAATTTATTGAGGAACTGAATAATAATAAATATTTAGTTATTCTGAATATCCTCCTCAAAAATGTACAAAACCCCATGGCCCAGTAAAAGTCACTAATACTGTTAATTCCTATAAATTTACATATATGTCAAAACCACTGACCCACTTTTCCATAGAAGCAATCACTATGTAAGTTAGATAACATTATGACATTTTTAAATTTTTGTCATTTATTTAAAAATTACTGATTGAAAAATAAAATACATATCAAAATCTTCAAATATTTTCTGCACTTTGTGGTTGTGATCAATTTCTCAGCTTCCTCTGAAGACTTCCTTTCTTTGTCCGTTTCTTTTTTCAGTTTCCTTTTTATCACACTTTCACTCTAGATTAAAACCTGGAACCTCATGACTCAAGTATCTATTGTATATGTAGTGGCTCAACTGTCTTTATTTCCAGCCTGGAATTCTTTCCAGATTCAGGGATAAAATTACTCCAGATTCAGAGATAAAACAAACAAATAATCATATGTATGCACATATATATGTGACATCTTCTTTTTGAACTCTTCCACTTGTTTGATGAAAACCACCCCACCTATCCCCTTTCTAAAAAGCCCTTAAATGATCCGAACCCCACCATCTGTTATGGATTATTGCCTTAACCTCTAGATACATGGGCCTACTTTGGTTTTACCATGACTGTCACAGATATTAAACACATTCTAATCTAATGGCTCCTTACTTAACTTTTTATTTTGCCTGTCATAATATTCTCCTGACTTTTGTATGGCTATTTTCTCCTTATCATTCAAATATCAGCTTAATTGCCATCACCTTGAAGAGTCCATCCTATTCTGCATCACATGAACCTGATTTAGTTCTCTGCTTAGATATTAATCACTTCTGATGTCATCTCCTATATTTCCATTTTAGGGGTGGGGAGAAGACATATATCTTGTTTTGCCTTGTCTTTACTGAAGTATCTCTAGGACCAATAGGATCAGAGGCTCAATAAATATTCATTGATTAAATTAGCAACTATTATTAATAACTATATTTCAAAGTTCTAATATCAAAAAACCCATTAGTTAGAATTATAGTCTGAATGTTTGTGCCTCCCAAAAAAATTCATTTTGAAACCTAATAACCAATATAATAGTATTAGGAAGTGGGACCTTTCAGAGGTGATTAGGTCATGAAGGGGCTGCCCTCTTGAACGGAATTAGTGCCCTTGTGAAAAGATGCCCCAGAGAGCTGGCTTGCCCTTTCTACACATGACAACATGGCAAGGAGTTTCCTATGAACCAGAAGGCAGAGCTTCACCAAATACCAAATCTGACAGCACCTTGATCTTGGGCTTCCCAGCCTCCAGAACTGTAAAAAATAAATTTTTATTGTTTATAAGCCACCCAGTTTATGATATTTTGTTACAGCAGCCCAAACAAATGGAGACAGTGTGTTTTCTTTCCAGTTAGTTTATTGCACTCAGCTTTAAGCATATCCATTCACTCATTTATTCATTAATTCAACAGATCTTTGTGGGAAGTCTGACTTTTGCAATGCAAGACAGGTCATTCTAAATTCTCAGGTTTCTAGCTGAATCTGAGGATTTGAAATTAAAAACCAAATGTGAATAAATGAATTTATTGCTAGTTTGTTTCCTCTCTTGAAACACTGCACCTTGTTTTCTTCTAATTTCTCTGATTACCCATGTTTTGGCTCAGTTTCTGGGAGCTAAAGTTGTCCTCAAGGATAGTTTATCTTAAGGTTATGTCCAAGAAACTTTATTCATTAGGAGGTGTATTTTTTTCTTGGAGATTTGACAGGCACAACTAATATGTAAATGATGTGTTTAGCTATGAAATTAAAATAAAAAGATGAGCATGTTTTCTTTAAAGCAATTATGAAACTTTTCAACAAGTTTCTTCATTTCACTACTGGCAACTATTTTCATCTGCACATTTTTGTTAAAGCTCTTGCTTATTTAATTCAATTTTTTGATTCAGTATTTTATTTCATAACTTAGATGGTTAGAATACTTCAGAATGTATGGGCACTATTTAGCAAAATAGCATAATAGATTTGTTCTAGTAAATCTTGGACTTGAGACAAGTAAGTACTACCCCAACTGCTAATCAGTGGCTTGTTTAATTTATTCAACCATTTGTAGCAAAATAAAAGAGCAAAATAAACAGAACTGAGAATTTATTACGGAGAAAAATCAAGTATGAAAATAGTTTAAATCAATGGTTTTAACATTACATACACCACAGAAAATAAATGTTTCTAGGAAAAGTGATATTCAGAAAAATATCTATTTGCCATCTCACTAACTCAAGGAAGCCTGCCTAGTTATAACACGAGACCATTTCTCAAATTTCATATTCCTCCTTATGAAAACTCACTCAGTTTTCATACATAGTACTTTGGGGAAAACAGAGGACATGTGACAGTAAACATTGCATAAAGCACAATAGAACATGGATATTTAAAGCACTTATAATCACAGGTAAAGCAAATTGTGAATGAAGAACTCACCTTTGTCACTAGTCATTCTGGCTGTGCATACAAAACAAACAAATCAACCGATTTCTTATGAAACACCAAACAACTTGACATCATTTGTTGATGTTGATGTTGGTTTTGTTGTTATTTTCTTAATGCAATTGACTCTTTTTGGTATGAACTGATTTATTCTTTTGCTGTTGTGTAGAAACACTCTTAATGTTGTCTATGGGCATTCAAAGGCATAACAAACAACAAAACTGAGAAGAAAAATGACTGCAGCACAGATTTTAAGAAACATATTTTCCTGCTCACTGATCTCCTTTTATCTTCTGCCCATATGTTTCTGTGTTGCAGTTTTATCTCATCCACACTTACGGAATGCTTTGGCAGGGGAAATGAATTCTGATGAGACAGACTTGGTGAAATTCCAGAAAGTTTTTAAGAAGTTCAGATACAAAACATAGGACCTGTATTGCTATGTGTTGCAAGGATTTAACCTCCGCTTGTCAATTGACTCTGGCTTTTTGTTTGTTTATTTGATATGTGTGATTTTATGGTGTATGTTAGTAATGCTCAGTGATTCAATTGTGTTTTTACAATTTGAGAGACTTTGACCAAACCATGAGCTCATTTTTCACTATTTACTATACTTGGATAAATGAAATATTTCTAAATGCATGAGGAAGTTAGGAAAGGTATGCGTCATGGTAACAAATGCAAGGAGTACATTTTGAGGCCAGATAAAAAGCAGCCATTCCAAGTACAGTCATGTAAAGCCAGTGATAGTGGTAGTCCCATTAGTACATTCACCCCTCTGTGGCCACAAGAGGGAATCTTGTCTCATGCATTCTCTTAATACAAGGTTTATGCGAATAATTTGCATATATGAATATGTCAGTAAGCTACAACTTTTCAAACTGAAGGCAAAATTTGTTATCTCCAGTGCCAAGATGCAGATATTTGTATCAGCATATACACATCTTAAACAGTCCTGGGCAATGGAGAACATATTACTGCCTATTCTCCCCTCTTTGTCTGTTTTAATCCCTCTCTCTCCCTCACCATCCTGGCAATACCTGTTTATCTCACTTCCCATTTCACTCTTGCTCAGCCTAGAATTTATCTTGAAAAAATGATGGTTGAAGATCTGGAAGAAGCGACATTCATTTCAAAAAACATTTTTAAAATACGTACTAGGTGCCAGGCACTATGTCCTTCCATTCAACCATTAATATTAACCATGCTGGAAAAATGAATAGCAATGGAAGACATTTCTCCTTATAAAACCTCACTAATTATGCCACTGCTGCAGTCTTCCATATAAAGCTAAATTGAATTTTGTGAAGCTACAAAGGTACATTTAATATTCAATGTCTTTCACATGTTATAAATTTGCTCCATATGAAGGGACCTAATTAGTTTTTTTTTTCTCATTCTATTTGAGAGTTGGAAGTATGTAAGATAATTTATCTCAATAATAAATAACTGAAGATTTAGGATAAACAAATATTTAATTTTTATCATCTTTATTAATTGTTTTGATGACTTTTTTTTACCATGTTGGATTTCGTCTCTTAACCAATTTCTATGCTGTAGCATGCCCTTTTTCTCCCTCAGGACACTTCCTGAATATTGGTGATGTCTATAAAACTTTATGGGATGTAGTGAACATTTTCTTCTTAAAGAAAGTGGTATCTTTTGGGGGAACTACTATAGCTTTATTTTTCAAAATAACCAAAATTCTAAAATCCTAATTTATTCCATGGTAAATACAGAAAATGTGACAAACTCCATAGGTGATGAGTACTGCCCTCCTGGGACGCACAGTACGCATTGCTTGAATATCTCAGTTTTTGTGATAAATGATGCGCTTTTTATATGGACATTTTATATCTTATAATGGCTCATACTTCTCCATTTTCCTTGGCCTTTATGAAACTCAGAAATTATTTTTGGGTAAATCTTTAGGGTAAACCTTTCGTTTGTGGCCAGATAAAAAATAATTAAGGTAATCATAGGAGACACAAGTGGGAGAAAGAAAAAAAATAATTTAGAGAATAGGACTGAACATTTCCCAAATTTGATAAAAATTATAAGCCCATGTGTGTAAAAGTTAAAGAAATCCGAAGTGTAAGAATTGTGTAGAAGACTATGCCGAGACACATCATAACCAAATTCCTTAAAATCATTTATAAAGAGAAAATTATAAAAGTATCCAGTGGGAAAAAAGGACAAATTACATACAAAGGGCAAAAAATAAAAAAGATAGCAGAAATCTATTGGAAATTATGTAAGCCAGCAGCAGTCAAATAAAAGAGTATTGAAAAAAATTTGACAATCTAGAATTTTATAGTCAGTGAAAATATCTTTCAAAAATAATGGCAAAGTACGGACTTGTTCAGTCATCTGAAAGCTAAAATAATTCATCACCAGTATGTCTGTGCTACAACCAATCTATACCATATATCATTCTCAAAATGTTAAGTAAAATTGGATCATGAACTATTTAAAACCTAAAAGGACAACTTCTTTTAGAAGAACATAGGAGAAAACCTTTGTGCCTAGGTTGGAAAAGAATTTCTTAGATAAGACACTAAACCTACAATGCATAAAAAAAAATAATAATTTGAAGGTAATCAAAATTAAATATTTCTCTTCTTCAAAAGGCACTGTTAAGAGAATGAAAAGACTAGCTGTAGACTGGGGAAAATATTTGCAAATCACAAATCTGATAAAGAACTTACATCTAGAATATATAAAAATTATTCAAAAGCCCATGATAAAACAATCAACCTAGTTTTTTTCTTTATAGTAAACAAAAGTATAGAACATGCACTTCACCAAAGAAGATATATGGATGGCCATTAAGCACATTAAAAGTGCTCAACATCATTAGACAGTAGGGAAATACAAATTAAAATTGCAATGGGTTACTCCTGTGCACTGATTAAAATTTCTACAATTTTAAATGACTTATTTTATCATTTGTTGACTGGAATTTAAAGTTATTGGAACTTCCATACACTATTGGTGCAAAAGAAAAATGGTGCAAACACCTTTGAAAAATATTTTGGCAGTTTCCAAAATATACCCACTAGGCATTTTAGTACTATGTATTTAGCATAGAGAAAGGGAAATAAATGTTCACACAAAGACTTATACAGGGATCTTCATGTCAGCTTTATTTTTTAATGACCGAAAGCTGTAACCAAACCAAATATTCACCAGCAGGTGAATAGATAAACAAAAGGTGGTTTCTCCATGAAATGGAATAATAACTGTTAAGAAAAGGAAAGAACTTCAACAAGATAGACAAACTATGATCCTGGTCTAATATGGTCTGTGCTCTCTTTTAGTATAATCCACAAGCTAAGAATGTTTTTCAAATATTTAAGGGTTGTAAATAAACAAAGAAGACGAGACAAAGACCTTCTATGACCCACCAACCCTAGGAGATTTACTATATGGCCCTTTGCATAAAAACATTTGCTGACCCTTGCACTGCAACATAGAAGAATCTCAAAATAATTATGCAAAATAAAATAAGCCAGGGATAAAGTAATACAAACTGTGTGATTCCATTTACATAGAATTCTAGAAAATGCAAACTAATCTATGGTGACAGAAAGTAGATAATTGATTGCTGGAAAGGCAGAGCATAGGAAGAAATACGAGGAAGAAATTACAAAGAAAAATGAAGAAACATTTGGAGTAATGAATGTGTTTATTATATTGATGATAGTGATATTTTCAAAGCTGTCTACATATGTCAAAACTTATCAAATTGTCTACTTTAAATATGTGAAGTTTATTGTATGCTTATTATGCCTCAAGAAAACTTTTAAGAGGCATCACACTGATTTCAAAATATAGTATCAGGCTATAGTAACCAAAACAGCATGGTACTGGTCTAAAAACTGACACAAAGCCCAGTGGAACAGAGTAAAGAGCCCAGAAATAAATCCACATATTTATGGTCAATTGATCTTTGACAGAGTTGCTGACAGCACATAATGAAGAAAAGACAGTCTCTTTAATAAATGGTGTTGGGAAAACTGGATAACCACGTGCAGAAGAATTAAATTAGACCCTTATTTCACAACACACAAACAAACTCAAAATAAGCTAAAGACTGAAACCTAAAACCTGAAAACTGTGAAACTACTAGCAGGAAACAGAGAGATGCTCCACAGCAATGGTTTGGACAATGATTTTTAAAAATGCATCCAAAAGCACAAGCAACAAAAGCAAAAACAGGCAAATGGGATTGCATGAAACAAACAAAAAGTTCTGCACAGCAGAGGAAACTATCACAGAGTGAAGAGACAACCTATGAAAAGGGAGAAAATATTTGCAAACCATGTACCCAACAAGGGGTTATTATCTAAAACGTATAAGGAACTTAAACAATTGCAAGAAAATAAAAGCTTTTTTATAGCACTTAATTCTGCAAGGCTAAAGTTTTTGTTCAAGCTTTTTCAACTATTACAAGGCAATAGAAATATAAATGAATGTTAAGACTTCAAAAATGTTTCTTTAGGGAGTTGGCCAACAATTCTCTCATCTTTACTCCTTCTCCTTGACAATCATTTAATGTTGCACCACATATGAACATGCTCAATTTTCAGCAGAGATTTTAGGCTAGATCTGCACTGCGCCCATAAAATGGGGATGACTCTTTTTGTGGATATGACCTTTATGAAATACCTTAAGGATGAACATTAGTAAACTCACATGTTAAAAATATTGGAAAAGCAGAGTGTGCTATTGAAGTACTAGCCTTGTGTTCTTTCCCATGTTAAGAATTGTCTTGAAGTAACCTTTGAACGTGTAAGTCAATATAAGAATAATATGTCTGGTATTCAAATAAAATATAAGTAAAAATAGAAAGGACCAATTTGTAGCCATTATTATTACCATTATTATTATCTTAGCATCATTGGTCAGAAAACTCAAATAACCATTTAAAATAATTTAAAATAGTCTGCTGCTAGTGTGCAGGAACACTACTATTTTGTATGTTGATTTTGTATCTTGCAACTTTTCGAAATTTGTTTATTAGCTTGAACAGTTTTTATGGTGGGGTCTTTAGGGTTTCGTATAAACAAGGTCATGTCATCTGCAAACAGAGAAAATATTATTTCTTTCTTTCCAATTTGAAGCAGTTTATTTCTTTTCCTTTCGTAATTGCTCTGGCTAGAACTTCTAGTACTATATTGATATGGTTTGGCTATGTCACCACCTAAATATCAACTTGAATTGTATCTCCTAGAATTCCTACCTGTGGTAGGATGGACCCAGGGGGAGGTAATTGAATCATGGGGCTGGTCTTTCCCATGCTATTCTCGTGATAATGAATAAGTCTCATGAGATCCAGTGGGCTTATCAGGGATTTCCACTTTTGTTTCCTTCTCATTTTCTCTTGCCACTGCCATGTAAGAAGTGCCTTTCACCTACTGCCATGATTCTGAGGCCTCCTCAGCCATGTAGAACTGTGAGTCCAAGTAAACCTCTTTTTCTTTTTAGTCTTGGGTATGTCCTTATCAGCATCATGAAAACGGACTAATACAATACTGAATTGAAATGGCAAGAGTGGGCATCCTTGTCTTGTTCTTGATCTTGGAGGAAAAGATTTCAGCTTTTCACCATTGAATATCATGCTTGCTTTTTGCTTGTCATGCATGGTTTTTAGTATGTGGAGGCACAGTCTGTGCTTAATTTGTTGAGCATCTTCATCATAAAAGGATGTTGAATTTTGTCAAATGATTTTTCTGAATCTATTGAGATGACTATATTTTTATTTTTATTTCTGTTAATGTGTGCATCACATTTATTTATTTGCTTGTGTTGAACCATCCTTGCATCCCAGAGATAAATGCTACTTGATCATGGTCTATGAGCCTTTTAATGTGCTATTGATTTTGGCTTGCTAGTATTTTGTTGAGGATTTTTGCCTCTATGTTCATCAGTGACATTGGCCTGTGATTTTATTGTCTTGTGGTATCCCTGTCCAGATTTGGTATCAAGATAATTCTGATCTCATAAAATGAGTTTTAAGTGTGCTCTGTCCTTCAACTGTTTGGAAGAGTTGAGAAATAACCTATTCAAAAAAATGATCAAATGACCTAAATAGACAATTCTCAAAAAAACGACATAAAAATGGCCAATAGATATATGGGAGGGAAAAGTTCAACATTAATAAACATCAGGGAAATGCAAATTCAAACTGCAATAAAATATTACCTCACAATTGCTAGAATGGCTATAACAAAAAAAGACTAATGATAACAAGTGTTGGCAAGGATCTGGGAAAAAGAGAACACTTGTACATTGTTGATGGAAATGTAAATTAGTACAGCCAATATGGAAAACAGTATGAAGATTCCTCATAAATTAAAAATGGAACTGCCATATAATCCAGCAATCCCATCTCTTGGCATCTGTCAAAAAGAAACAAAATCAATATGTTGGAGGGATATCTGCACGATCATGTTCATGGCAGCATTATTCACAATAGCCAAGATACAGATCAACCTAAATGTTCATTGACTGATAAATGGGTAAGAAAAATGTAATACACACACACACACACACACACACACACACACACACACACACACAGAGAAACACTCTTCAGCCTTAAAAAAGAAGAAAATCTTGTCATTTCTGACAACATGGTGGAACCTGGAGGACAGTATGTTGGGTGAAATAAGCTGGGCACAGCTTACACATGATTTCATTTTTACGTGGAGTCTAAAAAATCAAAGTCATACTGGGAAAGACACAAGTGGTTGCTAAGGGATGAGGACAGGTAGACAGGGAATGGGGAGGTATTGGTCAAAGAATATAAAGTTTCAGTTAGATAACTTGAGTAAATTTTGGAGATCCATTGCACAGTATGTTGACTATAGTCGATAATAATTTATTGTATACTTGAAAATTGCTAAGAGAGTAGTAGATCTTAAATGTTCTCACCATGAAAAAATATGTGATGATAGATATGTTAATGAGTTTAATTTAATCACTTCATAGTGTATATACTTATCCAAATATTATGTAGTACACCATAAATACATACTGCATACAAATCTTGTCAATCATACCTTAATAAAGATGTGGATACATTAAAAATAAAAGAAATTATTAAAAATTTTAAAATTAAGCTCTTTAAAAAATGACTATTTTAAATACTGTTTCAAGTTATTTGTCACTTAATTATTACGGGTGGATCACGAGGTCAAGAGTTCAAGACCAGCTGGCCAAGATGGTGAAACCCCGTCTCTACTAATAATACAAAAGTTAGCCGGGCATTGTGGTGAGCACCTATAATCCCAGCTACTTGGGAGGCTGAGGCAGAGAATTGCTTGAACCTGGGAGGTGGAGGTTGCAGTTAGCCACTGCACTCCAGCCTGGGTGACAGAGTGAGACTCTGTCTCAAAAAACAAACAAACAAAAACAACAACAACAAAAACACAGATGTGAAGGAATTGTACCCACTGAATATTTTTAATGGTCAGATATTGCTAAAAATAATAATATCATTATTGATTTCAGATTTGAACAGAAAAACTGACATATTTATACTTGGAATTCATGTTTGTGATTCCAAAATCATCAAATGAGTCCAAAGTTTCTCAAACATTGTTAACAACATTCACATATTCATGTCCATCTACATATTGAAATTTTATTTTCTTTTCATAAATACATTATAGTATCCTAATAGACATTCTTCTATTCATTTGGTTAGATGTTATTCTGGTGGTGTCAATGAGCTTGGAAAACTCAAAGAGGTTATTTCAAAATTTCAAATAGTAGCACTAGTTAGATACATCGATGGATAGATGATAGATAGTTTGAAATGTTAAAATTTAAAATCAGTATTCATTTATGTTTAATCACAACTCAGAAGACTGACCTGACTTCTTTTGTTCAGTCTTTTGCATTTCTGACTATGAGCCATTTATTCTCTGGATTCAAAATGTAGAAGTCATCTTTTAGTCAGTTCTCATTTTCTCTGTCATATTCATCAGTCCTAGAGTTTTAGGAGCTTTTTTCAGTATGAAATGACCCTAACTATATCTGTAAGACCACTACCATATTTTAGATCCATACCATTTTTCAGCCACTTACATCTGGATTTTTACAAGAGCCATAAAATTGACCTCTGACTCCAGGATTTGAACGTTTCCAACCTATGCTACAAATGTCTGACAAATTAATCTTGTGAATTTCTTCTTTAATTAAATTTTCAAGTACTTCCTATACTATGCTGTACTGTCTTGTTGAATATAATTTGATTTATCTGTCGTACAAAACCCTTTGACTAGGCAGCAATGACATTTCAAGAAGCAGGGCAAGATGGAGGCAAAGCAGCTGCTGGAGGAGCTCTGTTGCCATTAAGGAAGTGTGAAATGTGAAAAATTGCTGGCACAGGAGATCACATTTGAAAAGGAGTGCAGAAAAATTCAGAGTTTGGAACTACTTGTTTCACAGTGTAAAAACTCACCTAAGTTAAATGCATTAGTTATAGCCTCTTGCATACAATTTCACTGCTTTCTATAGATATCCCATCTCTACTCCATAGTATTGCAGGAATTGGAAGACTCAAAACTATATTTTCTACCTTTCACCGTACATAAAAGCCAATGCCACATGAATTGCAAGTCTAAATGTAAACAGTAAAACAGTAATGGTTTCACAATAAAACAGAAGAATACCCTTATGACTTTGGAACATACAAAGATTTTACTCGATGGACACACACGAAATAAACCACAAAGGAAAACATCTGATAAACTGAACTACGTTTTTGCAGTGAGCCGAGGTTCTACCACTGCACCTACAGCATGGACGACAGAGTGATACTCCCGTCTCAAAAAAACAAAAAACCAAACCAAAACAACTGAAAAAGTGAACTACCTCAAAATGATGAACATCTTAATCAAAAGATACTATTAAAAGAGTGAAAAAACAAGCCACAGAATGGCAAAAGATATTCTTAATACATATAACCAACAAAGGACTCATATCCAGAATATGACTATGAAGAACAAGAAAACACAGAAGCTCATAGGAAATCCAGCAAAAGGCTAAAATAGGCATTTCATGGAACAGGGTATCCAAGTGGCCAAAAAATTTAAAATATGGTAAGTTTTCATAAGGATGTGGAACATCCACAATTAGGAAAACCACTTTGGAAATCTGTTTGACAATAGTCTACTAGAGCTGAACCTATGCACCAGAGAAATTCCACTCTTATCTATCCAACTGAAATGCACTCAAATGCTCATCAATGTTTATAGCAGAGTATTTGTGATAACCTCAAACTGGAAACAAACCAAATGTCCATCTTCGGTAGAATGTAAAAACTGTATTATATTCATACAATGGAATACCACATAGGAATGAAAACAAAGATACTATTACCACACATCATATGAATAAATGTAACAAATAAAATGTTGAGTAAGAAAAGGCAGTTATAAAAGAGTACATATCATGTCATTCTCTTTTGTCTAAGGTTCAAAATTGGCGAACTTGTTTTGTGGTATTAAAAGCCAGAATCACAGTTAATTTGATGGAGGATAATACGTAGAAAACAGTGTGAGGGGAGCTTCTGGTATGCCAGCAATCTCTGTCTCCTGATCTGCATTCTGGTTACATGTAGGTGTGTTCACTTTATAAAAATTCATCAAGCTCTCTGATTATGATTTCTGCATTTTTCTGTATGTATGTTATACTCCAGTAAATTGACATAATTTTTTTAAAACTTTGAATTATGGACTTTTTCACTTAGCTATTTTTACTCTAATATTTCACTATTCTAATATTTATTTCTAATAAACAAATTAAGAATTAATTTTTTCCTCTGTTCCTCAGGACCTCTATCAGTTTGCCTAAACCTGAAGATACCATTTATAGGAGCTCTGAGTGCTCAGATTCGGCTTCCTACTTGGTTTCCTTCAAATCCTATATTGCTATTATTCTCTTCCCTGACTATTCCAGCTTAATTTAATACTTGATCATAGATGACCTTCGTTTATATGATCAGTTATTGCTATTCCATGGATATTCATCTTATTTCATTAATTTTATAAAATGATTGAGTGTAGAAACTTGTTAATTCTCAGTCTAGCAAACATCAAATTAGTGTCTTTGACCATCACAGTGTTTGGCACAGGTACTATATTTTGACTGAGAAAACCTGGTCTCTTGTCTTAGCCATATCCTAATTAATAAATTACCCTTTTAATATGTTCATTATGCAGCAATATTTATTGAGTTCTTATTTTGTGCTGAGCACTAGAGCTTCAATATTAAGCCAGCTAAACTTGTCTCTTATTCTTGCATATTTTACAATAAAAGTAAGATTGTTAAGAGACTGATCTTTTACATCAAACTTAGTTATGTTGAAATTCAAACTTTGGCATTTATCTTGGGAAGTTTTTAAATTTCATTAAGTTTTTCTTTCTTCTGTCATAAATTGTGTTTACTGGCAACTTCTTTGTATGGTTGCTGTGAAGATTATACACAATAACATTTTCCGCTGATCCCAAGGTGCCTCTTTTTTTTCTCACTTTTCACCATCTTTAAAACAGAATGCAATGGGTAATCAGTGGTGTTTTCTGATTACATTTGGTAATGTTTCTATACGAAATAAAGGTGTGTCTTACATTCTGTGAAATAAAGTCATCCATGTTGAGCAATTAACACAGAGCCTGGGACATGGTGGGAGCTCACATAACACTCATTACTCATAGCAGGGATAAAATATAGAGTGAGATAGAAACAGATTATTAGAGTACTATACAATAAAAGGGAATGTTCAGGAAATACAAAGCCGTGAGAAGTACAGGGGGTTATGAGATCACACTGGAAGAGCATGTAATCCATTCTTAGGAAACCAGTGATTGCTTCCTAAAGCATGTGACTTCAAAGATCATAGATAGATAAGATTTATGAGAGAATGAGAGAAAACAGCATGTGCACTCAGAGACGAACGTGTGTCATGTCCAAGGTTTTGGAAAAGAACTCAGGTTTGCTGGAGTATACTGAGAATTGACCACAGGTGAAGCTGGAGAAGTCAGTAAAGATCAGGTCATAAAGGACATTTTAAGCTGTCTTCCTGATTTGCAACTTTATATAATGATTACTGGGAGACCTTGAAGTCTTTTCAGAAGCAGTGAAATTTCACTGCTTTAAGTAATAGATAACTTAAACTGTGAAGGGCCTAATTACTTGTCTACTGCTCTAGATTATGGTAGAACATTATGTAAACAAATATTTCTAGACTTTTATGAGAAAAATGAAAAAAACATGATTTTGAAAAAATAATTTCTCCCAAGTCATATTCCAGTACCCTGATGTCTTTAATGTGTTTCCTGTACTTTCCAAACAAGATTCAACCTATATTTTCTATAAAAATATAAATTTATATTTATTTATACTTTACATATATGTATATGTGTGCATATGTGCATATGTATGTGTATGCTGAAATCAACATTGTTTTATTTGAACAAATGGTAGGCCCTTGTACAGTAGCAGAATATCAAAAAGAAGGAAAGTAGACAGTTAATATGCCTACCTTGACTTTCAAGAAACTCTTTGAAATGCAACTAAAGATGATTATTTTTTATTTTTTCAACCTCTTTGTAAATCAAAATTTAGCTCTCCCCTCATTTTATTCTCTGTTCCCTGAAGCACTCATCTCATATCCTTTGATCTTGGAATACTTATTAAACTATTTGCATATTTCTCTAACACGTATTGTGTACATGAAAGTATCTTAAATATGACCATATAAAATTATAATCTCACTTCACAGAAAGTTATACAAATGCAAAGACACAGATATTCTGTTTTTTTAATTCTATTTTTTTCATTTCTTCGTGTTTTCCTTTTTCAGAGTGGACTCCAAAGAAAAACATAGATATAACTATGGCCATTTTATAAATAAGATTGAAGGAAGGTATTAATTGCACACTCAGCCTGCTGTGTTGTTCCTGGAAAGATATATTTTCCTGCTCAAAGGATGTGATTTGATACATTTTATTAATAGACAAGGTGCTTGTCTTAAAAATTAAGAAAACAATCATTAAAGATTAAGTAGAGTATTCATAGTGTCTGTGGGTTACACCTACCTAATAGTTTCCAAAACTCGGATAATACAATGGAATGGAATTATTACAATATTACACTCATAATTTGATCTTTATACAGGTGAGGAATTTCAAAATTCAGAAAGGCATAGGAAGATTAAAGCTACCAGCATCCCCTAGGTCATCTGGAAATCACTAGTGGTATTAAGATTTGGTTCTATTGTTTTATGAGCCCCGATCGAGTTCGAGAATATGAATAGAGATACTAAAACAAACAGAGAAACTTGGCTTCTGGAAGGCAAGCCCTTAGTGAAAGAATTAATAGGAAATAATTTTTGACAAATCTACCCTCAAATAAGTTTGTGATCCAAATCTATACAGTTCAAGTCTTCTAGAAATTCTTTAGCTGACAATAAAGTATTCCCGGATTGTTAGTATCCTTAGGCAACCAGAACCAAGAAATATAAATCGTCCAAAAGATCTCAGAGAATTCTTCAGACCATGATTTCAAAAAAAAATTAATACTTAATAAACACAAGTATTATTGATCAAGAAAAAACAAAAACAATAGAATGGGATATGCAAACACAAAATATTATAATTATCAGAGACAGAAAATAATATAAATGTTTAAGTATTAATCAAAATGAAAGTAGACATCAAAAGAGATTAAGAAACAGGTTTTAAAATATAACTAGGCAAACGGTCAAGTAAAAATGAAACATATTATCACCAAAATTCTAAAAACTAATTAAATGTATGAAACAGAATATTATAAAAACCTAACAAGGAAATTAGACTGCTTCAAAAATTACAATGTTATTTTAAAAACAGAATTCAGAAAAAGGAAGTAGAAAAGAGGTATTAAGAGAAAAAATAGTGTGAGAAATCTTAGCATACATTTATTTTGGAGTGCTAGGAGAAGATAATACAGGAAATTATGAACTACTGCCCTAATTCCTGGAATATGTGAATATGTTTGATGAAAAGTGAAGAGGAATTAAGGTAGCAGGAAAAACAAAGGTTTCTAATTAGCTGACCTTAATATTGGAGACTAGCCTGTATTCTCCAGGTGGGCTTAATATAATCATACGGATCCTTACAGTGGAAAAGGGAGGTAGAAGAATGACAGTGTCAAAGTAACCTGAGCTGAGAAAGACTGGACCAGCCAAAGGAGGCAAGAAATGTGGGCAGCCACTAGAATCTGGAAAACGTGAGAAAGCATATCCTCTTCTAGTGCCTCCAGGTAGAAAGGCAGCTCTACTGGCACTGTGATTTTAGTCCAGTGAGACCCATTTTGCATTTCTGACTTCCAGAAATGTTAAGATAATAATTTATACCTTTTTAAGCCAGAAAGTTTGTGGTAATTTTTATAGCAGGAATAAGGAAACAAATACACCAATTTTAGACTTAAATAACCAAAAAGTAAATACAGTTTGTTTATAAGAAAATTGCATTTAGACTGCTAGCTGATTTTTCAGGAGAAACAATGAAGAAATATATACTGAAGTATTAGAGGGAATTTCTAAACTATATTCCCAATGAATCTATCTTTTAAGCATAAAGGCAAACTAAAAATACTTTCAGACAAAGAAAACTTGAGATCAACACCAAGAGATTCCAACTAAAGGAATTTCTACATAATAAACTCAGGCAGATGAACTCTCAGAACTAAGGCCTAAGACGCAAAGAATACTAAGCAAATAAGACAGCATCCATCTCAGTGACATTAACAATATTAACATAAAAGGCAATAATAAAATGTCTAATTTAGGGATGAAACTAGAATGGATAAAGGATTAAACTAGAATGCCAGGCAACAATAACCTGTACATCAATATGGGGTAATTAAATTTGAAGAGTTAATGACCTTTTGTTGTTCAGGGGTATTATAAAGACACTGGTTAAAGAAACATATGAGGCAAAGTTTTTCATGTGTCCAGCAGAGGACAAGTAGAAGAATGTTAATAGAAGTACTGTTTAAAATAGCAAAAAACCAAGAACGAAAAACATCCACAAAACCCAAAAAGCAAATAAATAAAATAGAAACAACCAATGACAAATTATCAAAAAAGTGTTGTGTCTATGAGTTATAATACGAATTCTTCAAACATACAACTCTCTTTAAGTGGTAGATGCACAAAAGTTTATTTTCATAAATAGAGGTTACATGCATTCTTCTGAAGGCATGAAACATTCAGCAGTAAAGAAGAAATATGGACTTTTTTGTTAGGGAGAAAGAAAGAAAAAAAGTGATAAAAGATAAGTCAATTTCATCTATGAATGAATTGCATAAAATCATTATACTCTAAAGAAAATGGTACATGACATCATGGAATACTATGCAGCCATAAAAGGGAATAAGATTATGTCTTTTGCAGGGACATGGATGAAGCTGGAAGCAATTATCCTTAGCAAACTAAAGCAGGAACAGAAAACCAAACACTTCATGTTCTCACTTGTAAGTGGGAGCTAAACAACGAGAACCCATGTACACAGGGAGGGGAACAATATATACTGGGGCCAGTCACAGGGTGGGCTGGGGGAAAGGAGAGCTTTAGGAAAAATAGTTAATGCATGCTGGGCTTAATACCTAGGTGGTGGGTTGATAGGTGCAGCAAACCACCATGGCACATGTTTACCTATGTAACAAACCTGCACATCCTGCACATGTACCCCAGAACTTAAAAAATAATCATCATGCTCACAGAAGTCTTTATTTTAACAATCTGAAACTTCCCACCCATGCCTGGTTCATGCCCATACATTTTCATGAGATCATAGTTATTGAATTTAAAATCGTACACTCGGAAAATCAATCATTTAATTAATAATTTTAAAAAAATGGATCTCCCATTATGAAGATTTTCAGAATGTTCATTCTTGCATATCTTTTGGAATGATACCCAAAGACATTCTCAAATTTAATAAAAAATAAAACTAAGAGAGTGCAGATTGGATAAAGAGTGCAATAATACACAAAGAAACTGATAAAATTTACAATATTCTGCATAACCAACTCTTAAGCTCACTGTAAGTATTATTTTAAAAACTAGAGGGTTGGCCAGGCACAGTGGCTCATGCCTGTAATCCTAGCACTTTAGGGGCTGGGGCGGGTGGATCACGAGGTCAGGAGTTCAAGAACGGCCTGGCCAAGATGGTGAAACCCTTGTCTCTACTAAAAATACAGAAATTAACTGGGCATGGTGCTGGGCGCCTGTAATCCCAGCTATTCATTGGGCTGAGGCAGGAGAATCGCCTGAACCCGGGAGGCGGGGGTTGCAGTGAGCCCAGATTGCACCACTGCACTCCAGCTTCCGCAAGAGAGCAAGACTCCGTCAAGAAAATAAATAAATAAATAAAAAAGGGGTTAATATAAAACAAACGAAAAACCCCATGAAATCGATGTATACAAACGCATACAGAATTACATATGATTATACAATCATTGAGATGGGATGCTGAAATTTATTGTGTGATAAGATGCTAAGTTATTATTCAGACAAAGTTATAGGCAATGAGAAATTCTTAAATTTGAAAACTATAAACATACTTCTAAAAGTAAAGAGTACTATTAGAAGTATAGAAATTGGATGCAGAAGTTCAAATCATTTAGGACAAAAAGACCAACAAAGAAAGAAATTAAACTAGATAATCCAACAAAAGGCAAAAGAGAGAGGATAATAACAAAACTAGAAAAATAAAAAGGAAAATAAAATGAATAAGTTAATATAAATGTATAAATATTCACAAAAAATGTGAAGGAATTAACTTCATTGTTCATGAGAAAAAACGATTATTGCTTAGGTAAAAAAAGAAAAGCCAGCTACGTGTTACTTACAAACGACATACTTAAAGTAAAACATGAAACAAAAGTAAAATATACCTCTGGATAAAACTGAAACAAACTGCTGAAACAAATGCTAAAGTAGTATTTATTTCAAATGAACTATATTTTTAAAAATGTATATATAATGAGATGGAATATTTCATAGAAATAAAAATAAGCTTACCAAAAAATTGTATTTTCTATGAGCCTTAAAAAAACTGTATCAAATAATCGTAAAAATGATAAATAGAAATATCAAAATTATAACCATTCTTTCAGAGCCGAATACATAACAAAATTAGCAATGATATAGCAAATTTGAAACCAAAGCCTCAAAAACTTTAAAAATCTATTTTTATATGTTTAATTTTATTCTTAGGAAGAAAAAAATACATAATTTTTCAAATTATATAGTTTAATATATAATTAGAGTGAGTCACAAAGAATATTTCAATATGTTCAAAAATTAGCAGTCATGTGTGTATTACAGTTTGACGTCATAACTGCAATATAGAGAATTTGTGATTTTAAAATTATGAGAAAATAGAATATACAAGTTTTTGCAAATATACTTTAGATTAATTAAAAATAGTCCAGTACTAGCCTACATAGAATGAGCACAGCAGATACTCTCTTTTACATTGTTAAATGTAAAAGAACATTTTAACATTTACAATTAAGAGCAGGAGATAAAATATTTATAGCAGCTACCCAAAAAAATCTTAAAACAACCATATTAAGCAAATTAGGACGTGAAGACAAAAGTTACAGAGCTACTCATACAGGATTAGTATCCCAGTTTTTTGTTTTGTTAATTTCCTGGCTATAATCTCAGAGTAGTTCCCATGTAGAAATATGCAGGCAGCAGAGGAAGGAAAGCTTTGGCATTTATGGTCAAAAGATTGGGGGAAAGGCCCTGCCAACTAAAGAGAGCAAGCGTGTTATAGAATAAATTGTATCTCTTCCCTCACCCCAGCACCCCCCACCAAAATTTGTATTGAAACCCTAACCCCCAATGTGACTGTATTTAGAGACAGAGCCTTTAAGAGTTAATTAAGATTAAATTGGGTCATAAGGGTGGGCTGTCATCTGATAGGGCTAGTGTCCTAATGAGAAGAGGAAGAAACACCAGGTCTCTCTCTCTCTCTCTCTCTCTCTCTCTGTGAAGGCAGCTTTCTGCAAACAAGAAAATAAGCTCTTACCACAAACCAACCATATTGGCATCTTGATCTTGGACTTCCAGCCTCCAGAACTGTGAGAAAATAAATTTCTGTTGTTTAAGTCACCCAGTCTTTGGGGTTTTGTTGTGGCAGCCCTACTAAGCTAATACGAGGTGGGATTCCTATTTATGTACTTTTTATTTTTCTGTCTTTTTTTCTCTCCGGACCCTGCCAAGGGTGGTCCTGATCACTGGGCTGTGCTGCAGTGGTGGCAGTGTAGACAGTTGAAACCCAGAGAGAAAAACATCTTTCTGGCCAGAATAATAGAAAAAATAAAGCCCTGTGATCTCTATGTGTGAAACTCCCAGTGTATATTTTTTGTTTCATTATTATATTGGTGCTATTAGAGGAGCTCCTCAGTCACGTGATATTGTGTTGAAGTGCAGTTTGCTGAAATGGAAAGATACCTATATTTCTAGACAGAACACCAGGAAAAGCATCCTCTGGGAGTCGGAAAGTGTGGGCAAAGAGAATCCTTTAGTTCGGTAAATGAATAAACATAAGTCTTGGCTTACTCCTGGCCTGTGCATTTATGAGACAGACCCAAAGGAGTATAGCTACTTTGACATTAGAACCACTGCCCAAAAAGGTGAGACAGAATTCTCAGTCTATACATAACCAGGTAGATGTTCTGCTTAAACAAAAGACTCATCATTGTTTAGAACATTTTAACATAACTAAAAGTCTATGGAACATATTGTCATCCCTTGGTATCTACAGGGGATTAGTTCAAGGACACCCACAGATGCTAAAATCTGCAGATGCTCAAGTTCCCTATATAAAATGGCATAGTAGTATTTGCATATAACACACATACATCTTTCCATAGGCTTTAAATCATCTATAGATTACTTATAATACCTAATATAATGTTAATGCTTTGTGAATAATTTATACTGTATTTTTTATTTGTATTATTTTTACTGTTGTGTTGTTTTCTTTTTTTCTGATATGTTCAGCTGGTTGAATTTACAGAGGCAGAACCAGTGGATATGGGGGGACAACTGTATTAAAAATATCTGAGACACAATTCAAAGTCAACCAACAGATAAAGAGCCAGGGAAATTCTTAAGAGAAAAGATTAGCAACAGGTTTCAATTCTAAAATGTCCCAGAATTTGGAATTATCAAACAAAATTTTTAAAACAACTATTATTAACTATGTTCCATAAGGTAAAATAAACACCATTAAAATTAAAGGGAAGATTGAAATTTTCAGCAAAGAAATAGAAAGTATGAAATGAGAATCAAATGGAGAATGGGAATGTAACAAAATATCTGTAATACTTGGATGCTGGAAACTAAAAAACAAACAAACAAACAAAAAATGCACATGAAAGTTTAAGAAGACCAGATCAATGGAGAGATATATCATGCTCATTGTTTGAAAGATTCAAAATTAAGACATTAATCTCCCAAAACTGAACATGTAAATAATCTAGAATAGCCAAAATTATATTTTAAAAGAACAAAGTTGGAGGATTTGAACTTAGTGACTCATCTACAGTAGTTGTAATCAAAAGTGTGGTATTGCAAAAGGTTGGATATATAGATCAATAGAACAGAACTGTCAGTTCAGAAATAGGCTCATATATTTGGTGCTGGAAAAACTATCTTCATATTTATATGAAAATATAGTTTTACCCTTACCTCACATCATAGGTGGAAATGAACTTGAGATGGAACAATTACCTAATTTGAAAAGCTGAAGCAATATTTCTGGAAGGAATCAGAGAAGAAAATCTTTGTAACCTTGGTGTAGGCAAATATTTCTTAAATAAAATACACACAGAACACACATACATCCATAATTCATGAATTGAACTTTATCAAAATTAAGAACATTTGCTGTTGGAAAGAATTTGTGAACAAAATAAAATAGCAACCAAGGAATGGAAAAAATAATTGGAATATGAGTACCTGTCAAATACCTGTATCCAGAATATATAAAGAATTCCTACAGCTCAATAATAACACAAATAACCAAATTTAAAAGTAAATATATAAACATACTTTAGAAAGGAAGATATATGAATGGCAAAAATGCACTTTTAAGATTTTAATATTCTCATAACCAATAGCCAGCAGACAATGCAAATTTGAACCATAATAAATATACCTACATACCCACTAAAGTAACTACATTTTTAAAAACTGACAACACCAAGTGTTGGTGAAGACGTACATCCACCAGGACTCTCATGCGCACTGCTGGGAATGTAAAATCATTCACTCACTTTGGTATACCCTTTGAAATATAAAGTTAAACACACACCTAACATACAGTCCACCCATTTCACCTCTAGATTCTTCCCCAAGAGAAACAAATTAAAAATATGTCCCCATAAAGACTTATACATAAATATTTATAGAAGCTTTATCCATAAGAACCAAAAAAGCTGGATATATACCATCAAGGGTAAGTGGTACAAAAATGTAATATATTCACTCAATAGAATATTTCTCAGCAATAAAAAGAATAAGCTATGGATACATACAGTTATATATGCATGCATATCAAAAATATGCTGAATAAAAAAATAGTCACAAAACCATACATGCTTTATGATTTTATTATTTATAAAATTCCAGAAAGCAGTCAAGTCTACTCAAAGTCATCTGATTCTTGGTTTCTTAGTACATCTACATATGCAAAAAGTGTTGAGACATTAATAAAAAAGAATACTGAAGAAGACATTGCTTTGTTAGATACAAAATTACATTTAAAATCTATATATTTTAAAATATTACAATAATGGTCCACAATAAAGCAAATAGATTAATTGAATTAATTAGGTCCAGAAGTAGCACCAAGTAAATATAGAAATTGATAAATTATTAAGGTAGCTTTTAATATCAAAAGTGAAAGAATACACTATTTATTAAACTGCTTTAGGAACAATTGGAGAAAAAGAGCAATGTTGAAAAGAAAATAAAATTATATCCCTGCCTCTCAGATTGCACAAAGTGAATTCTAAATCAATAAAATATGTAAACATATTAAATCATATAAAGTGATTAAATTTTCAAATTAGACAATTTTTACAATATTGAGGATAGGACAGCTTTCCAACAATGATATCAAACCTAAAATACAAAAGGAGAATTTGACAACTTAACTATGAAATAATTAATATGTTTTATGATAGCATGATATTCAGTGACAAATGGCAAGGTTGGAAAATGTTTCATAGTATTTTATCAAGTATAACTGAAACCTATAAGAAGCATCAAAAACTAATAATGAAAAATAAAAAGCCAAAAAGTTTTAATTAAAAAGGAAGTCTGAAAAAGTAGAGAGTCACCTGGAGGTTAAGACCAAATATGTTAAAATTCTCTATTATGGCCAGAAATAATCCAAACATTTAGCCATTTCTAAGAATTGTCAGTAAGAGAATGTATAAAAGATTGTAAATTTTTGAAAAGCAAAGGTAATGTGAGAAATTATCTCACACGTAAATGAATACTAACATTACTAGGAAGAATCACCAAATTACACTGGTTGCATTTAGTGGGCTAATTGGAATTGGGAGGAACAGAAAAAAAGGGATCTTCATTTTTTACTCTTCATTAAAGTATTAAAATATTACAATAATGGTCCATAATAAAGCAAATAGGTTAGCTGAATTAAGTTAGGTCCAGAAGTACTACTTCTGGACTACTTAATAAAAAAGTACTATGTAAAAAGATATTAAAAACTTTTCATACATTCTCTTAATAAAAAATACTGAAGAAGAAAGTATTCTTATATTATGAAGTAAGAGAATGTATGAAAGAGAATGTATGAAAAGTTGAAAATTTTTTTTTGCAATCTGCTCATCTGACAAAGGGCTAATATCCAGAATCTACAATGAACTCAAACAAATTTACAAGAAAAAAACACCATCAAAACCTGGGCAAAGGATATGAACAGACACTTCTCAAAAGAAGACATTTATGCAGCCAAAAGACACATGAAAAAATGCTCATCGTCACTGGCCATCAGAGAAATGCAAATCAAAACCACAAGGAGATACCATCTCACACCAATTAGAATGGCCATCATTAAAAAGTCAGGAAACAACAGGTGCTGGAGAGGATGTGGAGAAATAGGAACACTTTTACACTGTTGGTGGGACTGTAAACTGGCTCAACCATTGTGGAAGTCAGTGTGGCGATTCCTCAGGGATCTAGAACTAGAAATACCATTT
The DNA here is from genome assembly GCF_009828535.3 of Hylobates moloch. Classification (NCBI taxonomy): domain Eukaryota; kingdom Metazoa; phylum Chordata; class Mammalia; order Primates; family Hylobatidae; genus Hylobates; species Hylobates moloch. The sequence goes on along the minus strand of NW_026652288.1, from coordinate 85,698,094 downwards.
GACCCAGCAATCCCATTACTGGGTGTATACCCAAAGCATTATTAATCATGCTGCTATAAAGACACATGCACATGTATGTTTATTGCGGCACTATTCACAGTAGCAAAGACTTGGAACCAACCCAAATGTCCAAAAATGATAGACTGGATAAAGAAAATGTGGCACGTATACACCATGGAATACTATGCAGCCATAAAAAATGATGAGTTCATGTCCTTTGTAGGGACATGGATGAAGCTGGAAACCATCATTCTCAGTAAACTATCTCAAGGACAAGAAACCAAGCACCACATGTTCTCATAGGTGGGAATTGAACAATGAGAACACATGGACACAGGAAGGGGAACATCACACACCGGGGCCTGTTGTGGGGTGGGGGGAGGGGGGAGGGATAGCATTTGGAGATATAACTAATGTTAAATGACGAGTTACTGGGTGCAGCACACAAACATGGCACATGTATACATATGTAACTATCCTGCATGTTGTGCACATGTACCCTAAAACTTAAAGTATAATAAAAAAAAGAAAAAGCTGAAAAAGTTTGATAAACAAAAATAATGTGAGAAATTATCTCCCATGTAAATCAATGCCAACATCACTAGAAAGAATCACCAAATTATTCACACTGGTTGCATTTAGTGAGCTAATTGGAATTAGGAGGAACAGAAAAAAGGGTCTTTATTTTTCACTCTTCGTGCCTTGTATCTGTATCCCCAACAGTGGTTTCAGCTGTTAGTTTTTGTTTGCTTGCACGTTTTGTTTTCATTTTTGTTGTTTTACTTTTCATATTCACAATTGTCACCACATAATATATTTTTTCCTCCAAAACTGGTCACAGATATGTACTGTCTCTTCAGTTGCCAGTTATTTGGCCCCTCTTCAAAATAAGTTCCTAGGTCTCTTTTTCATGTTAAGCACTTAGACCATCCATGACAGGCAAGCATAAGAGTTAAAATAATTAAATATATGCATGCATATTATTTATATTTAATAAGTATGCATATTATTTATATCTGTATATGTATGTATAAGTATGAATATGTATGTGTTTATCTGCATATGTGTTTTTGAATATAGAGAAATATAGATTATCATACGAAGATTCTAAACAATTTAAGTGTTCTCTGTTATTCTCTCTTGTTTTTATTGACCTTTCTTAGGTGGTACTGCAAAGCCCCAGCTATTGCTGTCATTTCGTGACTTCTGAAATTTTTTGTCATAGTTCCCCACTTTTCTTTAGGTCTATAAGAAAATTTCAGTTCAAAGACGCTTATATTTAAAGCAGACTTCATAATGTAAGAAAACATACAAAGGTATTTTCAAGGTGGATACACTGAAGGTTTTTTCTGGAACTATGACTTCTTTAATTATTTTCTTTTATTTTTATGTTAACATAATATATTCAGGTTTAAAAGGGAAGTGTCTTCATAATCATGGAAACAAAAAGCAATGTTCTGCACAGAATTTCTGTCATACTTTGGATTTAGGTTTAAGATCCTACTCAAACCAAATGCAGCTCTTCTGTAACTGTGGAGGGCAAATAGCAAAAGAACTGAGATTGACTTAACAAACAGAAGATACCTTCATTCCCCAAAAGGGAGAAAAGGAGATTACAACGAATTCACTGTACTCATACAAATTTTCACCAGTTCAATCAATGTTGTGGAAAGAGAAATTGAGTTTTGCGTAATGATATGTAGTTAAATCCTGCAGTTGTAAAAGAACTTAATCCACAGCAGTCAGCACCACATTGCAGTGTAATCAGCTGTTTGGTTTCATCAAAACAATATCGTCTGCTATAGTAGGCTAATAGTAATTGTATTTCAATTTTGAATATTAGATATTATATATTTATTTTGTAATTTTATTTTAATTTTAAAATTCTTTAGAACTCTAAGAATGAGTCTATAATTAGTTTTAGGTTTACATATATTCAAATAAAGTTAATATAAAATGATTGATATTAAATGTGGGAGTCCTTAAGATGTTGTTTCCCAAAGATCTGCCCTTTTTCCTAAGTGTAAGAAGCATTACTTAGGTACTTTTTTAACCTCTTAGCATTTCTTCAGTGAACAATCATGTTCATCTACTTGCCATTTTATCACCCACTCCCAGTAGCGCACTGGAGACCCAAGCAGAATGTTGCAATACCTGATATTGGGAAAGATTATCATAATTGCTTCTATGAGGATTGAATGGTATTGATTCATTCAATAACATTGACTTTATTTTTTTAACCAATTTATGTATGCATAGAAGTATAGCAGTGCAATTCTTTGGTGGAAGTTTTTAAAGTTATTTCCAAATAATTTGTATTTATTGGGGAGAAAAAATAGGCAAATTTATTATCACACACAATGTTCAGAGATGAATGAGGTAAGGATCAAAGATTAATTTGATATGTTTCCTTGTTGAAAATCAGTAAAATAGGCCATTGGAAAATTGATTTATTAGAAATCTTTCATATTAATGGACTGTATTTTTCTAAAATCATTATAGTTTATTTCTGTCTAGAGTTTGAAATAAAAGTTTTAATATTTAATTTTATTAACTTTTAAGTTCAGGGGTACAGATGCAGGTTCATTATATAGGTAAACTTGTGTCGTGGAGGTTTGTTGTACAGATTATTTCATCATCCAGGTATTAAGCCTAGTACCCAATAGTTATTTTTCCTGATCCTCTCCCTCCTCCCACCTTCTATCCACTGAAAGTCCCCAGTGTTGTTCCCTGCTATGTGTCCAAATGTTATTATTTAGCTCCCACTTATAAGTGAGAATATGTGGTATTTGTTTTTATGTTTCTGTGTTAGTTTGCTAAGGATAATGGCCTCCAGTTCCATCCATGTCCCTGCCAAGCACATGATCTTATTCTTTTTTATGGCAGCATAGTATTCCATGGTGTATATGTACCACTTTTTCTTTATCCAGTCTATCATTGATGGGCGTTTAGGTGAATTGCATGTCTTTTCTATTGTGAACAGTGCTGCAATGATAGAGAACCCAGAAATAAGAATATTTAATTTTAAATATTTTTAAATTTTATCTTATTTAATATCAGCTAGACTTAGTTAAACTTTTAGTTAAAATTCTACAATGTTAAATCTTCTGAATCTTACAGGATAAAAATTTTAAACCCCTGGTTTTCCCAATGAGTTAAAAAATTTTGGAGATGCCAACTTTTATACTTGCTAAGTAAGGACATTAGAAAATAAAATATCAACATCAATTATCACCATTATTTAACTGGAAAACATAGTAAGAAAAGACAATGAAAAAAGGGTGATCTTTATATTGAATAAACTTAGATTCTTGGGCAATTTGCTGTATTGCTTGTATTTTTCTCTTTTGGAGGGAACTGGTGAAAATTTATACACCTGGCTACTAAAAGACTTCTGAGGAACTGTGGGAGTAGACAGTCCTCAGGCACAGCTGCTTTACAGATTCTAATTCCGCTTTCTTAATCAAAGTTCTCAGATTATAGAGCAAAGCTAGCTGTCTGTTAGCACTTTTCTGTCAGGGTTAAAGGCCTGAAATATCTTTGTTGAGATACAAGATACTGAATTCAAATTAAGTGTTATGAGAGCGTGTCAAGAGTTTTGACATTATTTTATTGGAATATATTTTAATATAAAAATATGATATTTTGCAACACATTTTAGTATAATTTTCTTTTGACTTTGAAAATCTTGAAAAACATATTTTAGATAACAAATTTTATAAAGTACTATTATACAATGCAAGATCATTGGAAACTTATTTTTACCAGTAATTTTTACCCTTAAAAGATACACTAGCAGTTATATTTTCATTATATCCTACAGTGTAGAAAAATTTTAAATAATATGTGAAAAAATCAATAAAGATAAAAGTCTTTATCATACTATGTTAACAGTTTAGAGCAAAATGTAAGTCAAAACATTAATCTCCCACAAGTTAAATATTCTCTTGCTCTCTGAGGTACTTTCTTTGCTTCACTAGTTTAGCTTTTTTTTTAAGTGCAATTTTCATATGAACAATTTCTAATAGACCTTCCAGATATACAGCATCTTGTTAAAAATTCATGCCAACCAGAATACAAGAAGGTCAGAAAATGCCTTTGAATTTATGCCATGGTCTTTTCAATAATTCATTCAGGTTTTTAAAAGGGAAATTCCTCATTAAGTAAAGGACCTAAAGCTTATTAATTTATATGCTTAAGCAAGGGACTCCACTAATTCATTTATTAAATATCAAAGACCATATGTTTTCACCCCTTGTCCTTGCTTATTGATTAATTGCCTTCAGCCAATACAGATGAAAGCAGGGGGAAATCTAGTAACCGAGGTAAGCTTCCATCTCCTTTTTAAACTCAATGAAAAATGGCACTTCTTTATATCCCTGTGCAAAAATCCCAAATGACACATTTTAAAATGAGTTTTCTTGTGTAGGTGTGGAGTTTGCAATACTTGAGAGATGCGATTCAATCATTTAGATGCAATGGGGATAATATGCGCAAGTGGAGAAAATAAATGTAAGAGAAGCAGTATCGGGCTATGAAATGACTCAAATGTCCAAACTTAACTTATTCTTCATGGCTGCAATTAATGCATCATAACACTTTGCTCAAAGTATGTTAACTGCGGATAATAAATGTTCAGGGGACAAAAGGGTGAAGCAGGAAAGAATAATTTTGGATCTGATCAGGTTAAGCAATAGTGGATAAAACATAAACAAAACCAAAATTTTATAGGTAGATATAAATAGAAATATGAAATATATAGAATATATGTAGTTCTTTCTTAATGGTTTTGGGTTGTAGGTATATTTGTTTTGTTTTGGTTTATTTTTCTCTTTATCGGTTAGATTACTCTGATTGCAACCAAGGGAAAGACCCGGCCTAAATTAAGCAAAGAAGGAATATAATTTAAGTATATCTAGTAGTTCACAGAATTTACAAGAAAAATAGAGAATAGCTTGGAAAACACAGAAGCCAGAGTCTGAATAGTAATAATTTTTTAAAAATTCTTTCAGGGAACCACCATGAAATGCATGAGCTGCAAATGCCTTTGGTTGATTATTTCAGCCCTTGGGTCACTCTGGTTAATTCAAACCCAGAGGAGATAGACTTCAATTGGACTGCTTTAGTTACCTATGTCTGCTTTTATGTATAAAGGGCTCCTCTTATATGCAGTTCCGCCAGTACTACACATATAGTGGATAAGTAACTACCGGAAAGAGATCAAGGTGCTATTTGCCAAAGAAAGGGAATTCTGGATAACTTGAAATATAATGATACTCACTACAATACAGGATTCTCGAGAATATTTTCATATGTGCAGTTTTCTAAATTTATTTGACATTGAAACTTTTTGGGGTTGTATTTGTTTGTATTTATTTTGGAGCATTTGTGAGACATTCTTAAAAAGTAATGTTTTAAGATACTGCCTTTGGGAAGTACTGCCTTAGGAGCACAGCTTGAGCGATCAGGCTATGTTGCCCACAGAGAAAACACTTGACTACTGTGAATTGATGCTATTTTTACAAAGGTCTCATCTAGGTCTATTAAGTCGTTTGGATTCCTATGTTTTTGTGCATAAAAACGTGTATGTATAAATGGATAGCAGAGTGAAATGTTCTATATTTGAATGTAAAAAAGCAAAGAGAGGCCCTTTACCAAGCATGTACCTATTTTTATAGGCTCTTTTACCATTCCTCCACACTTTGAGATATCAAAAGAAGAAAGGATGACAATTAGCAGCAATGACAGTAGCAGTAACAACAGCAGCAGTTACTGTTTGTAGAGGATTTTCTATGTGCCAGGACTATTTTAAACACTTTACATTCATTATTCTATTTAATTATCACAACACTCTGATGCAGTATGTATTATATTTAATATTCTAATTTTATAGATGAGAAAATATGAACAAAAAAGTAGCATGCCCAGTCACACAGCTAATAAGATTGAAAATCACAGGACTTTGTTTTATGAATATATACAAGTATCTTATCTCAACGTTCATGCTTTTTTATTCATTCATTTAACTAATATATAATGAACATCTACTGAGAAGTAAAATAATTTTAAATACTTAAATGTTATTATTCTGTTTAAGGTCTTGGCAGAACTTTAGTCTTTCACTGGCAGAAACTTTGGCTGAATTAGTATTTATTAAAGTAACAGGAAACACACCTCGTCTAACTGAGTGTAAAAATTGTTACGGCTTTTGGCATATATTTCTGTTCACTGATTTATTAGCCTTTAAAAACATGCAAAATTAAATATGTGCAACTGACACTACACTAAGGATTATGGTTAACTCGTTTTATAATCACATCTCAGGCATTTTATGAGAACTAGATGATTTAAAATCTGATGTGGGATATAGATATTTCACTTGTTCAATTTGATTATGGTCAGGAGGTCCTGAGCCATGGAAAGAAAATTTATTTCCTGCTTAGTTTACTAGGTCAATATTTATACATAGTTATCTATAATTCGAAGAATACTTTGAAGAGAAATGCCAAAGCTTGTTTCTCTTTCACAGCATGTTTAGAGACTTCAAAACTAAAAGTCATTGAGAACTTATTTTCAACAATTTTGTATTTCATTATTCAAAGAAAGAAAAACTCGCTAAAAGTCATAATTTTTAAAGCTAATTTGTGACAAATTAATATATTTGAATGACTTAAATATTCTCACAGCTATTAAATATAGTTTTATAAGATGTACATTTTACTCTTTATATACATGAGTACATGACTCCTAATTGAAGTTCAGCGGTTAAGATTGAATTGCTAATGATTTGAAAATTGATGATATATCAAATTTCATCATAAGCCAGAAAACACAGTTCTACCTTCTTCATAATCTCCATGGCCATTTGAAATAGAACATAGAGGGAGATTGGTAATAAATATATAAATTGGCTTATATAAATTTTTCTTCAAGAAAGACCAACTGCCCATTTTGGAAGACAACTAGAAACCTCTACCTGTCACTTATTTCTGATGTTAAACAAATTGCTTGTGCCTCTGGACCTTGTGTTAAATAAATGTTAGACCTGTCAGGAAGCTAAAAGGAAACTTGTCCAACTGCTCGCTATACTGCCAGCAACAAGCCTATCCTATTTTCCGGAAGAAGTCACTCTTCCTTGGGCTGAAAACTTCCAATTGTAATAGAGACCCTTTCCTTAAGGACAGACCATTAAAGTGAACAATTTGAGGCTTGACTCGAGGTCAGATTTTAGACAATAATAATTTTTCCAGGTTCAATTTACCTCATCCACACAAATATCTACCAAAAATTCACCTAGCACAAGAGCCTTTCAAGTATTTGTAGGTGATTGTCCTTGAAAACTGTGATGGAATCGTCACATATATTATTTTTTAACTTTAAAATATCTAGCTCATTAAATCATTTTTTAAAAAATCTTAACACTTCAAATTCCTTCTTTATCCTATTAATCCTTCTTTGGGTAAACTCTTATTTAACATTACCTTTAAAAAACTTGGCATCCATAATAGAATGTAGAATTCCAAGACCAGTATGACTCTGAGTAAGAGTATTACACATTCTATAATGACGACAACTCTTCTTTTACAGAAGCTAAACTTACATTAGAGAGGACTGTTTTGTTTTTATTTAATAGCCACATCATTCTAATGGTTCACACTGAACACGCAAACTACTAAATTCCTATATCTTTTAGCATATAAATTGCTAGCCACAAAACTATTATCTTGTATTTTCATAAACAAATGTTTAACACAAAATTCAGAAGTCAGTTTTTTTTTCTCTCATGTAAACATTACCATTACCACGCCAGTATTAAGGGCAATTTTAAAGTAGACTTTTGTCATTCCAGGTATATGTTCATCCTAACATCGTGTCACCTCCTAGTCACATTCTTGATACTCTCCAACTGTCAAAATGGAGGTTTGGACAATATAGGACACACACGTACCTTCAGATACACTTTGGAGATTAGGTTCAATTAGATATAAATCAAACTACTTTTATCATGATGTAGCACTCATTTACTTTAAATCTTTCTGCAATACAGTCAAGATTTGTTCAATGCCTTGCTGAAAGCAGTATCTGGCCTATCTGTGATCTTGCCTTGATTATTATCAATTTACAAATTGTATCAAAAAATAAAATGAAGTTGAACAGATCTTCTATATTAAATAATTAGTTTTCTAAATGCCCCTAAACTATTTGCTAAATAATCTTTTCTATTTAGTCTGTTGTTCTGGATTAGGGTTCTCAGTCTTGGTTGTACATTAGAATCACTGGGAGTTTTGGAAATACAACAATGTCAGTGCTTCCCCCAGATCAACTGAATCTGAATCTCTACTAGTGGGGCCTACATCAGTGTATTTGTAAAGCTCCACAGGTGATAATGGTAGTTTCTAGGGCACATTTGCCCAAGTAAAATTATACCACTGGTGGCTCAAGTTGAATTTAGCTAAACTTCAAATTATTTTACGTGGTATACTGACTTAAATGATTATTAACAGAATAATTAAATTATGCTAATTAAATTATATAAAATCATACTTTTTAATTATAAAATTTAATTTCATCTAGAAAGATGTCCAGTTTGGCATTGGTATTCATTTAACATTTTTTAGTAACACTTGCTAATACTCCTAGTTTCGTGTCTGTGTGTGTGGAAAAAGGTCTCAGACTCGAAGTTTTGGCAAGCAGGAGCATTTAGAATTTTACAAAATGATTTTGTATTCATTACATGCATCATAATAGTTCTATTCGTAGTAAGTGATACTTGGTTTCCATTTATAGAAGTATTTAAAATGTCCTTTTTAAAACAAATACTAACAGTATGCAGAAATGACTGAAATCCTGACAGTTTGGAAAAACTAGTTTCTGGAATCTACCTGTTAATTTCCTCTTTTAAAAATATCAGAATACTTTTCAGGTCTTTTTTTCTTTAGTCTTTTTTTCATAATTGCACTCTAAATATTTCTGGAATCCTACTTAATAAGTTCAAACTCACTCATTGTTTAGGGCTACAGATAAGGCATTTGAACGCAACCTAGTTCTTGCTTAGCATTTTGTCTTCTATTTTGGTTTTCAATGCCCTTGGCCATCAGATTTTAGCTCAGCAAATCAAATACTGATTCTAGTTTTGTCTCAGTTCAATAAGCCTCTTCAGCTTTGTTTGATTTTTTTTTAAGTTAAATCAGAGTAGAAATTGCATAATTCTGCTTTCCCCTCCTTTATCTTTCCCAAATGGCAAGTTTGTGTTTTCTTGTGTTCACATTGAGCGCAAAATATAAAAGCTCTTTTTATCTTTTAAAAAATTATTTCCAGAACTTACTGTATTTTATAATTTAGTATATTGCCAGTTTATGTAGTTCATGTCTCTATTTTGAATAGGATCTTTTTAATAGATCATTTTTACAGGTTTTTCTTTACTTTTCAATTTTTCTTATTAAATTTTGTTAAGATTTATAAAACAAAGAGAAGTTCAATTCTTAAATCTTATTTTGCCGACCATCCTCTCAAGTACCCTTAATTTATGGGTGAGGAAAATGAGAACCAAGCAAATGAATAATGGTAAATAAAATATTTGCCATACACTTAATGTTACAAGAATTTTATTAAGTGCATTAATTATATTATTGCACTTATTACTCACAAAAAATACTATGAGGCAGATATTATTTTATCTGCATTTTACAGGTAAATAGATATATATGTATATGAAATGAGACTTATTAAAAAATCTCCAGCTCATAGTTACTAAAGCTACTTTCACTTCAATGGTATAAAAGTGGCTGAAACAACTACGTATCAGGCTTGTTGAAGTCTGGCTCTCGTTAAACTACAAACATTCCAAATGCAAAAGGGAGGTTCACATGTAGTCATGATAGCTCATTTCAATATGTTCTCTTTTTTTCTCAGTAATTTGTGTGTGTGTGTGTGTGTGTTATAATCTCACATATTCATGGAGCTATGTTATTAACTAGAACAGGGTTTCCTAACATGGACTCCATCAACATTTTATGCTGGATAATTGTTGTGGTGGGCAGTCTTGTGCATTATAAGATGTTTAGCAGTGTCTCTGGCCTCTACCCACTAGATGCCAGTAAAAACTTAGATCTATGCCTCATTTCCTATTTGCCTTATTCATGTTAATATTTCATACTAATCTTATCATCCTTAATGTCAGCATTGTTATATAGAAATATAAGAAAATTAATTTGCATTCTAAATTCACTTCCTGGTTTTTCCTAATAAATAGTATGTATCTGTATCACGTTTTTTCTTTTCTGTATTTTCACTTGATACCCACCATATAATTTATCATTGCCCTTTCCTTGTGGCATCCATTCCCCTCTTCAGAATTTAGAATCTTCTTGATTATGTTAGTGATTGTATTGAAAAATGTGATCCCTGTAGACCCATGAGATGTACTTTTTCTCTTCAGGCATTAGCGGCTTTATTAACATAATCATGGTCTAAAAAACCCAAATCCTGTTCTTTGATGCCATTTAAGCAACCAGCTGTTCATTTCTTATATCCTCTTTTCTCTTCCAAAGGTATGACCTTCAAATGGGAAAAAAAAAGATGAAAACACCACCTGGACTCCATGCCCTTCAGTTTTATACCTAATACTTGAAAACTAAGTGACAGAGTCTAGGTTTTTCTAGCTACAATATTATTCTCAGGTGTTTCAGCCGAACGAAGTAAAAGGTTAATGAGTTTTTATTTCCTATCCTGGGGGAGTCTCTTTCACATCTTGGTCTTACTTTCCAAGAAGTTAGCTCATTGCCTGGTTAGCAAAGAGATTGTTGTTCCTTGAAGGGAAATCACCAATCTGCTTGTTTTATCTCTTCTTACAATTGTTCTTCAAATCTGACACAATTTTCAAATTATTTATTGTTATATAAAAATTGATTCAATAAATCCAGATTTACTTTTGGTAAACATGCCTTCTATGCTATAAAGTTTCAATGGTTAGAGAGAGAAACTCTCTTGCAGATTTTAAATTTTGCCAATATTTTGACTGTTTCATCTCTTTCCACCTATTAAATAACTTTTTTTTTCTCAGTGGCATTTCCTTGGATTATTTCCCATCCTCTGTAAGTAAGCTGACCTTAGTGATTATTTAACGGCACCTCTTGCCTTTATTGGTTTGTTTCAAGTAGTGTTCTCAAACGACATTAACAACACTTAGTACTAGAGTTTCTCAAACAGTAAGAAAAAGTTCACATCTAGCCCATAGGTCTCTGAAAATAATTCCTTGCTATTTTTTATAGCTCCTCTAAGAAACATTTCTTACTTTCACTTATTCTTTATTTTATCCATCCATTCCCCAGATATTTTTGCAGTGCCTACTGTAGTTTCAACACTCTTCTAAACTCTGAAGATTTGGTTGAGAACAACACCCACAAGAACCTTATTCGCATGGTGCTTACATTTAAGGGGAGGCACACAGAGTAAAATATAATTCAGTACATAAAATAATTTCATGTATTTGTGAGAGCTAAGCAGAAAACAAAAGAGGATGATATGAGGTAGAAAAATGACAAGGTTCCTGGTCATTTGGGAATGCTACATGAAATATAGCATGGGGAAGTATGTCTTTCTAGTGGCTTCTGCAAATGCACTAGCACATTAGCCAATAAAACACTGTGGCCTGGTTCTGTGACAGCTACATCTACTTGAGTAGCAGCAAATAACTCCAGAATCTTAAAATGGAGCCAAATCTGTTACATGTTTGTTTACCTTTCCTGAGCAATATTTCAGATGTTAAAATAGACATAAAATTCATACATATTTTAAGATACAGTTAAATATCCCAGTCATTAAGAAAGCAGACTTCAGTATCAGAAAATAAAGTTTATTTACATAGAGGCAACCTACTAGTTGTGAGTTTTAGCAAGTTTCCTCACTTCTTGTAACCTAAGTTTTTTCATCCATAAATTTAGAACAACCCCCTCTATCTTATAGATGTGAAGTAAGGATAAAATATAGTATGTGCAGAGGGCTAATATCAAAAACACAGGAATCAACGAGTGTTGGAAAGGATGTGGAGCAATCGGAACCCTTGCTCACTGTTGGTGGAAATGTGAAAGGATGCAGCTACTGTGGCGAACAGTATGGGGGTTCCTCAAAAAATTAAAGGTTTTTTACCATATGATACAAACTACGATATGATACAAAAACTTGACTTCTGCATATATACCCCAAAGAACTGAAAACAGGGTCACAAAGAGATATTTGTACACCCATGTTCATAGCAGCAGTACCCACAATGCTAAAATGTGGAAGCAATTCACATGTCCATTAACGGATCAATATACAAGCAAAATGGAATATTTTTCAGCCTTAAAAAGGAAGGAAATTCTGACATATGCTACAACATGGATGAATCTTGGACATTGTGCTCAGTGAAATAAGCCAGTCACAGAAAGATAAATATTTTATGATTTCACTTATATGAGGTAGTTAAGTCAAAATCATAGATACAGAAAGTAGAATAGTACTTGTGAGGAGTAGGGGGAGAAGAGGAAGTAGAGAGTTATTAATGGGTATGGAATTTTTGTTTTAGAAGATGAAAGTTATGGAGCTGGATGGTGGTAATGATTACACAACTGTATGATCGTATTTAATACTACTAAACTGTATACTTAAAATGATTCAGAAGTAAATTTCATGTGATGTGTATTTTACTGTAATAAAAAGTAATACATTATTTTAGAATTGTAGTATGTAATATATTGCACATAACTGGGTACGATATGGTAGACAAAAGTATGGATTATCTCTTATTTTTATACATTTTTGTTAATAGTCTACCTTTTCCTAGAAAATTCTAGAAATGGTAACATTTACTTGTGGTTATAATAGCACCTTGATTTTCTAGTGAAGCCTCAGATTCATAAATTTTATTCAGTTTTCGAACTAACAAAACTGGCATAGTGTCCCTAGGTTTTCTGTTTGAAAAATATGGGTAAATTATAGATATTCTAAACACATTGTGACCTGCATACAGATAAATAGGCCTTGCCTTTCTTGCTGTTTTGGCTGGGAGTACACCTTCTGTACAGATGATTTAGAGGCCAGATGCAGAGCAATTTCAGATGTAGATGCCCCTTACTGTGAAGTAATTATTGCCCTAGAGGCTCTTATCCTGCCTCGTAATAATTCTATTGTAAAGCAAACAAACAATTTACTGTGGAATATTTATCAACTTGAAGCAATGGAATCATTAAGCATGCAAATTTACATGACCATATTGGTAGACATGGCGTAATGGTTTGCATCACAGCATTAATAGGAATAAAATCTAGAATTTTCTCCAACCTCATTCATTATAGATGGAAACTTACTTGCTAATCTCTTTTCCTTGTTCTCATCACTAAAACTACAGGAAAACAATTAAAAAGGGTTCTAAGATGTGAGCCTAGATAACTGCAAAGAATATATTAAAATCCTACAGAAGGAGTCTTAGATATAAGATGCTAAGCAAAAGTGAAGCAGATAGAGTTTAAGGTAAAAGAGAAATTGGTATTGAAAGGGGAAGCAGATTGAATTGAGGTAAGAGATGTGTGGGCTATGTAACATCTATTGAAGTTCTAACCCTGATGATAGAAATGTAGGCTAAGATTTTGATTATTTATCTTCCAAAGACTCACCACACAACAAGGAAATGTGTGCCAAATTTCGTGGCACCTTTAAATGCACCATCAATTTAATTAATATTTAAACAAAAAAATATTTTAAAGGGAAATTCTATTTTAATAATATATTTTAAAGGATTGTCCTTTAACTTTTGGATAAACAGAGAATTTTTTGATAAACTGAGGGGGAAACCCAATTCTATTTTAAATTAAAAAAGAAAAACCATATTTGTAAATTATCAAATGAAACTGAAGTTACAAGGGAACTTTAAATTGTAGGTTATACCAGGTAGCACAGAAACTTATTTTTAATACATTATATAATTATATGTTTTTATTTTCTACTACCTATGAGAAAATTAACAGCTGTTGATTAAGGAATAATAGTTCTTATTCTGAAAGGTTCATTTCAAGTGAAAATGAATTTATATTATAAAGTTAAATTTCTATACTCCTCATTTTATATAAATGCCTAAACTGTATACTTTGTATATAGATGACAAAGCATTGTCTTTGTGAGTGATATATTAAAATTTCTAGGAATAAAAAGTTTATATTTTAGATGAAAAACATTAGTGTCATTGCAAAATGAAAAACCAACATAAGCAAAGTTAAATTTTCTTAATATTAGCAAGACAGCACAAGAAGGATACTTAAACATGAGTTAATAACTGGATTCTCTAGTGATCATTCATAATGAAGAAGTGAAAAGGGGGCGAGACCAGCGAGGGAATAATAAAGAAAATATGTCTAACCATTTTTATTTGTCAGCTACAACATTTCCTGCTGATCAAGCTGGCTATTATGAATGGTTAATGAGAAGAAAACAAAGATTGAATGTAAGAAAAAAATTTTAAGAGTTTTGCCTCCTTTCTAATTAGAATGTACCATGGAAGTATAAGAATGGAGAAGAAATGAGACTGATCATTTTTTTTAGCTTCAAATGGTTTTTTACTTCAAAAAAGAAAAATAAATAAATTATACCAGTCCTCCTCTAAAACTTAATAGATACTATTCCACATGTTGTGTGCTGAGTTTATCTCAAAGACCAGCCATAAACTCTCTTGGATATGCCATTCTGTATGTCGAGATTACTTAAATCATTCTGATCTATTTTTATTGCTGTTTGTGTATAGAGACAGGCCTAAAATGAATGAAAGTTTGCCTCTAAGAAAAGTCAGAACTAGCACATATTTTTTTCTGGCTCACTTGAAACCAGACTTACACATTTCCTTTTTTTTTTTTTTATTTAATAGAAGTTATGAGCTCTAAGAATCCAACTTAAACTGAAAGCTGAGAAGTTCTGAAGAGAAGAAACTATTCAGGGCTTCCAATTAAAAGAAAATGCTGTAGCTCTTTTTCAATGTCCGTGTTACAATATACCAGGAAAACTGTGTCTTTACAATGCTTTAAATATGTCAATTCCTGAAATTGACTTTATATTTTAATATCTACTATTAATAATTGTGACTGATCAGAGATTTTTACCCTACTTGCAAATTCACAGTTTAATGAATATTGGCAAAAGACATGAGACTTCTGGGTCAGAGACAAAAGATGACATTTTTCGCAGCAGTAACAGTAGCCAAATCATTATTGTGAGGTTCCTAGCTTAGTATTAATAACATATAAGGGCCAATGATGCCAATATATCAGGCAGGTGAAGTAGGTTAGATCTTTGTGAAGTCTTTAGATAAGCTGAAAAAATTTCAAAAAGAGGGTATTGCATATATGTTTGCATAGCAGTTCTTAAATTTTGGCACCGGACCAGCAGCGTCAATGTCTCCTGGAAGCTTGTTAGAAATATACATTCTCTAGCCTCACCCAAGACTTACAGAATCAGAAACTCTGGAGCTGGGACTCTGTGTATTAGAATCACTGTTATTGAGTATCATATTTGGATGGCATAAAAATCCTTAATTACTGAATTTGATTATTGGCATTCTCTGTAGTGAGACTTCAGCCAAAGTTGAGCTTTTAGTCACAATATAATCATGTTGCTAACATTAGTGCCAATGCCTTTTCCCTGGATTTTTAAAATATAAAATCCAAATATCCTGTATGAAGATAGTCACCTGGTATTCATAGAAACATTTCTTGTTTTTTATATCAAACACAAGAAGTCTTTAAATTTACAGTATATTCAAATATCTCTTTACAATCTTTAACCATAAAATCAAGATGCATCATTCTAAAGAGAACAGTAGAGAAGACCTCTGTTGAATGTTCACAAGCTTATTTTTCTTGTTGGTGCTAGAAGATAAAATAAAAAAGCAAGAAATACTGTGAAAATTAGATAAATTAAATGGTGATTCACATTCAAAAACATTAAAATTGAATTTTGAATTCAACTGAATTTTCCCGAAGCTCATTTTCCCAAAGCTCTATATAGATGATTACAGTGTACTACATATGCCAAAGCTATATCCACATTTTCTTGAGACATACTTCTTTAACTAGACTTAGTTTCTGATATTGTGAATTTGTTAGGCTCTGGCCTGTGCCTTAATCCATTTATAATGCTATAACAAAATACCATAAACTGAGTAGCTTATAAACAGCAAAAAATATTTTTCTCACAGTTCTGGAGTCTAGAAAGTGTAAGATCAAAGCATGGGCAGCCAACTTGATTGTGGTGAATTAGCTTTCTGATGTACTGCTGGATTTGGTCTGCCAGTATTTCATTGAGGATTTTCGCATCAATGTTCATCGGGGATATTGGCCTGAAGTTTTGTTGTTGTTGTTGTTGTTGTTGTATCTCCCCCAGGTTTTGGTATCAGGATAATGCTGGCCTCAGAAAATGAGTTAGGGAGGAGTCCCTCCTTTTGAAATGTTTGGAATACTTTCAGTAGAAATGGTACCAGCTCCTCTTTTTACCTCTGGTAGAATGCAGCTATAAATCCGTCTGGTCTTGGGTTTTTTTGTTTGTTTGTTTGTTTTTGGTTGGTAGGCTATTTATTACTGTCTCAATTTCACAACTCATTATTGGTATATTCAGGGATTCAATTTCTTCCTGTTCAGTCTTGGGAGGGTGTATGTGTCCAGGAATTTATCTATTCTACTAGATTTTCTAGTTTATGTGAATAGAGGTGTTTATAGTATTATCCGATAGCTGTTTGTATTTTTGTAGGGTCAGTAGTGATATCCCCCTTATCATTTCTGATTGTATCTATTTGAATCTTATCTTTTTTCTTCTTTATTAATCTACCTAGTGGTATATCTATTTTATTATTTTTTTCAAAAAAAATAGATACTGGATTCTTTGATTTTTTGAAGGGTTTTTTGTGTCTCTATCTCCTTCAATTCTGCTCTGACCTTAGTTATTTCTTGTCTTCTGCTGGCTTTGGGGTTTGCTTGCTCTTGGTTCTCTAGGTTTTTTTTGTTGGGATGTTAAGTTGTTTACTTGAGATCTTTCTAGATTTTTGATGTGGGCATTTAGTGCTATAAATTTCCCTCTTAACTGCTTTAGCTGCATCCCAGGGATTCTGGTACGTTGTCTCTTTGTTCTCATTAGTTTCAAAGAACCTATTTATTTCTGCCTTAATTTTATTATTTACCCAGTAGTCCTTCTGGAGCAGGCTGTTCAATTTCCAGGTAGTTGTGTGCTTTTGAGTGAATTTCTTAATCTTGAGCTCTAATTTGATTGCACTGTGGTCTGAAAGACTGTTTGTTATAATTTAAGTTTTTTTGCATTTGCGGAGGAGTGTTTTATTTCCTATTATGTGATAAGTTTTAGAGTAACTTCCATGAGGCGATGAGAAGAATGTATATTCTGTTGTTTTTGTGTGGAGAGTTCTGTTGATATCTATCAGGTCTGCTTGATCCAGAGCTGAATTCAGGTCCTGAGTATCTTTGTTAATTTTCTGTCTCAATGATCTGTCTAATATTGTCAATGGGGTTTTAAAGTCTCCCACTATTATTGTGTGGGAGTCTAGGTCTCTTTATAGATCTCCAGGAAATTGCTTTGGGTGATCTTACATTGGATACATATGTATTTAGGATAGTTAGCTCTTCTTGCTGAATTGAACCCTTTACCCTTATGTAATGTATTTCTTTGTCTTTTTGATCTTTGTTGGTTTAAATTCATTTTGTCTGAAACTAGAATTCTGACACCTGCTTTTTTGCTGTTTTTCATTTGCTTGGTAAATTTTCCTTAATCCCTTTATTTTGAGCCTATGTGTGTCTTTGCACATGAGATGGGTCTCTTCAAGACTGTGTATGTATGGGTCTTGACTCTATCCAGCTTGCAATTCTGTGTCTTTTAATTGGGGATTTTGGCCCACTTACATTTAAGGTTAATATTGCTATGTGTGAACTTGATCCTGTCATCATGATGCCAGCTGGTTATTTTGCAGACTTGTTTATGTGGTTGTTTCATAATGTCACTGGTCTATGTACTTCAGTGTGTTTTTGTAGTGGCTGGTAAGAGTTTTTCCTTTCCATATTTAGTGCTTCCTTCAGGAGCTCTTGCAAAGCAGACCTGGTGGCAACGAATTCCCTCAGCATTTTGTTTGTCTGGAAAGGATCTTATTTCTCCTTCGCTTACAAAGCTTAGTTTGGCCAGATATGAAATTCTAGGTTGGAAAGTCTTTTCTTTAAGAGTGTTGAAAATTGGCCCCCAATCTTTTCTGGCTTGTACGATTTCTTCTGAGAGGTCCACTGTTAATCTGATGGGCTTCCTTTTGTAGGTCACCTGGCCTCTCTCTCTCTGGCTACCTACCCTTAACATTTTTTCTTTCATTTTGACTTGGAGAATCTGATGATTATGTGCCCTGGGGTTGATCTTCTTGTGGAGTATCTTACAGGGTTCTCTGATTTGAATGTTGGCCTGTTTTGCTAGGTTTGGGAAGTTCTCCTGAATGATACCTTGATGTATGTTTTCCAAGTTGGTCCCATTCTCCCTGTCTCCTTCAAGTACCCCAATCAGTTGTAGGTTTGGGCTTTTTATATAATCCCATATTACTCAGAGGCATTGCTTTTCATTCTTTTTTCTCTGTTCTTGTGTACCTGTCTTATTTCAGAAAGATAAAGACAGTATCCAAGCTCTGAGATTCTTTCCTCCATTTGGACTATTCTGCTATTGATATTTGTGATTACACTGTGAAGTTCTCATGTTGTGTTTTTCAGCTCCTTCAGGTTAATTATATTCCTGTCTAAACTGGCTATTCTGATTATTAACACCACATGATTGTCTCACTAGAGGCAGGAAAGGCCTTCTATAAAATTCGGCATCCCTTCATGTTAAAAACTCTCAATTAAGTAGGTATTGAAGGAACATACGTCAAAATAATAATAAGAATCACATATGGCAAACCCACAGCCAATATCATACTGAGTGGGCAAAAGCTGGAAGCATTCCCCTTGAAAATGGGCACAAGACAAGGATGCCCTTTCTCACCACTCCTATTAAACATAGTATTGGATGTTCTGTCCAGGGCAATCAGGCAAGTGAAAGAATTAAAATGTATTCAGATAGGAAGAGAGGAAGTCAAATTGTCTTTGTTTGCAGATGACATGATCCTATATCAAGAAAACCCCATTGTCTCAGCCCAGAAACTTCTTAAGCTAATAAGCAACTTCAGCAAAGTCTCAGAATACAAAATCAACGTGCAAAAAATTGATAGCATTCCCATAAACCAACAAAATTCTTATACACCAAAAATTGCTAGCATTCCTGTACATCAAGCAGAGAGCCAAATCCTGAATTAACTCCCATTCACAATTGCTACATAGAGAATAAAATACCTAGGAATACAGCTAACAAAGGAAGTTAAGAACATCATCAAAGAAAATAGAAACCACTGCTCAAGGAAGTCAGAGAGGACACAAACAAATGGTAAACCATTCCATGCTGATGGATAGGAAGAATCAGTATTGTGACAAGGGCCCTAATGCCCAAAGTTATTTACAGATTCGATGCTATTCCCATCAAACTACCATTGCTATTCTTCATAGAATTAGAAAAAAGAACTATTTAAAAATTCATATGGAATCAAAAAAGAGCCTGAATAGCCAAGACAATCTTTAGCAAAAAGAACAAAGCTGGAGGCATCATGCTACCTGATTTCAAACTACACTACAAGGCTACAGTAACCAAAACAGCATGGTACTGCTACAAAAACAGACACATAGGCCAGTGGAACAGAACAGAGAGCTCAGAAATAAGACCACACATCCACTGTGGTCTTATTATTATTATAATAAACTACCATCTGATCTTCAACAAACCTGACAAAAATAAGCAATGGGGAAAGGATTCCTTATTTAATAAGTGATGATGGGAGAACTACCTAGCCATGTGCAGAAAATTGAAACTGGACCCCTTCTTTACATCTTATACAAAAATTAACCCAAGATGGATTAAAGACTTAAATGTAAAACCCAAAACTATAAAAACCCTAGAAGAAAATCTAGGCAATACCATTCAGGATATAGGCATGGGCAAAGATTTTATGATGAAAATGTCAAAAGCAATTACAACAAAAGCAAAAATTGACAAATGAGACCTAAATAAACTAAAGAGCTTCTGCACAGCAAAAGAAACTATCATCAGATTGAACAGACAACCTACAGAATGGGAGAAAATTTTTGTGATCTA
Source organism: Hylobates moloch (assembly GCF_009828535.3). Taxonomy (NCBI): domain Eukaryota; kingdom Metazoa; phylum Chordata; class Mammalia; order Primates; family Hylobatidae; genus Hylobates; species Hylobates moloch. Next base: position 85,677,859 of record NW_026652288.1, on the reverse strand, counting down.
AGCATCTGACAAAAGTCTAATATCCAGAGTCTGCAGGGAACTTAAGACAATTTACAAAAAAAAAAAAAAAAAATACAACCCCATTAAAAAGTGGGCAAAGGGCTGGGTGCAGTGGCTCATGCCTATAATCCCAGCACTTTGGGAGGCAAAGGCAGGCAGATCACTTGAGCCCTGGAGTCTGAAACTAGCCTGGCCAGCATGGCAAAACCCCATCTCTACTAAAAAAAACAAAAATTAGCAGGGCGTGGTGACTCATGTCTGTAATCACAGCTACTCAAAAGGCTGAGGCATGAGAATCACCTGAACCCAGGAGGCAGAGGCTGCAGTGAGCAGAGATTGCCCCACTGCACCCCAGCTTGGGAAACAGAATGAGACTTTATCTCAAAAAAAAAAAAAAATGTGGGCAAAGAACATGAAAAGACACTTCTCAAAAGAAGACATTCATGTGGCCAACAAACATGAAAAATAGCTCAACATCACTGATTATTAGAAAAATGCAACTCAAAACTACAATGAGATACCATCTCACACCAGTCAGAATGGTGATTATTAACAAGTCCGTAAACAACAGATGCTTGCAAGGTTGCAGAGATAAAGGAACACGTTTACACTGTCGGTGGGAATGTAAATTAGTTAAACCATCATGGAAGACAATGTGACGATTCCTCAAAAATCTAGAATCAGAAATGCCATTTGTTCCAGCGATCCCATTACTGGATATATATCCAAAAAAATATAAATCTTTCTATTATAAAGATACATGCATGCATATGTTCATTGCAGCACTATTCACTATAGCAAAGACATGGAATCAACCCAAATGCCCATCAGTGATAGACTGGATAAAGACATATGCAGCATGCAATACTATGCAGCCATAAAAAGAAATGAGATCATGTTGTTTGCAGGGACATGGATGGAGCTCAAAGCTATTATCCTCAGCAAACTAACGCAGGAACAGAAAATCAAACACTACATGTTCTCATTTATAAGTTGGAGCTGAACGATAAGAACACATGGACACATGGGGAAGAACAACACACACTGGAGTGTGTCATGGGGCAGAGAGGGAAGGAGGGTATTAGAAGAATAACTAATGGGTACTGGGCTTAATACCTAAGTGATGGATTGATCTGTGCAGCAGACCACCATGGCACACATTTACTTATGTAAGAAACCTGCACATCCTGCACATGTACCCTGGAACTTAAAAGATAAAAGTTGAAGAAAAAAATAATAAAATAAATTTGCATATCCCTGGGGAAAAAAAAAGTATGGGCTGATTTAGTGTCTGGTGATGGCCTGTTTCCTGGTTCTTCTATGGTGCCTTCTTGCTATGCCCTCACATGGTGGAAGAGTGAGCTGGCTCTCTGGGTTGTCTTTTACAAGGTAATCATACCAATTACGAGAGCTCTGCTTTCATTATCTAATCAATTCCCAAAGGCTTCACATACTAATATCTTCATCTTGGGGGTTAGAATTTCACCATATGAATTTGGGGGGTACACATAAATTTAGACCATAGCATTCTGCCCCTTGCCTCTCAAAATGTATGTTCTTCTTGCATGCAAAATACATTTATTTTATTCCAATAGCCCCAAAAGTCTTAATTCATACCAACATTAAGTCAAAAGTCAAAAGACTCGTGTAAATATCATTTAAATTAGATATGGGTGAGATTTAAGGTATGCTTCATCCTGAAGTGAATTTCTCTTCAGCTGTAGGCCTGTAAAATCAAACAAATTATGTGCTTCCAAAATATAGTGGTAGGATAGGCACAGGACTGACATTTCTATTCCAAAGAGAATAAAAAGAAAAAAAGAAAGATAAAGTGGGCAAGTCCAAAACCTTAAACTCAAGAATATAGTAGTTCCTCTTATCCATAGTTTTGTTTTCCATGATTTCAGTTACTTATGGCTTCAGTTACCTGTGGTCATCTATGGTCCAAAAATATTAAAAGGAAAATTTGAGAAATAATCAATTAATAAGTTTTAAAGTACATGCCATTCTGGAGAGCATGACAAAAATCTCAATTTTTATCACGCACATCCTGCCAGGGACGTGCATCATCCCTTTGTCTGGCTTACCTATGCTATATACTATGCTACCTACTCATTAGTCACATAGTAACCATCTCATTTGTCAGATCCACTGTGATGATATTACAGTGTTTGTGTTAAAGTAACTCTTATTTTACTTAATAATGTCCCTAACGCACAAGAATAATAATGCTGGCAATTGGGATATGCTAAAGAGAAATCATAAAGTGTTTTCTTTAAGTACAAAGGTAAAAGGTCTTTACTTAAGGAAAGAAAAAAAATTACTCAAGAGGTTGCTGCGAACTACAATAAGAATGAATCTTCCATCCATGATATTGTGAAGAAGGAAAAAGCAATTTGTGCATTATATAGAGTTTTGTACCATCTGTCATTTCAGGCATCCACTAGGGGCCTTGGAATGTATCCCCCATGGATGGGGGGAACTACTGTATTTACATATATATGTGTGTTTGTAGCATTGCATACATTTTTCTATAGGTAGTTAAATAATGACATTTTAGATATGAATACAAAAAAGGAAGAAAGGGCTATTCAACAGATTTTAATTAAAGGAAATATTATAGAAAATTAAAAAAAAATTTGAGACAGGGTCTCACTGTGTTGCCAAGGCTGGAGTGCAATGGCAAAATTACAGCTCACTGCAGCCTTGACCTCCAGGGCTCAAGTGATCCTCCCACCTCAGCCTCCCAAGCAGCTGGAACCACAGGTGAATACCACAATGCCTGGCTAATTTTTTGTATTTTTGTAGAGATAGCGTTTTGCCATGTTGCACAGGCTGGTCTTGAACTTCTGGGCTCAAGCAATCTGCCTGCCTCAGCCTCTCAAAGTGCTGTGGGATTACAGGTGTGCGCAACCACACCTGGCCGGAAAATCTGTTAGAAGAAAAACCATCATATATTAAAAGCATGAAGATGCAGTTAAAAATGAAGAACAAAAGAAATATTAAATATACAGGTAGATTTAAATCATTATTCTATAAAATGATATTAATAATGTTTTGGTTTTAAAATTATAAACGTGTGTGTGTGTGTGTGTGTGTGTGTGTGGTTCAGTACACCCTACTCCAAAATATGACACCTTAAAATACTGTTTTAAACTGAAACAATTTGAGAAACAGCAGAAGTAGGAAGTTTACTCTGACCATCCCTAGTCCCTTTTCCCTGAAGCAGATCATAAAACCTAGGTTTTCTGACTTTCCCTGAAGCAGGTCATAAGATTCTCATGTAAGAGGTGTCCTGAGGCATCCTTATCTCTGAGGACACAGAGAAACAGAAAATAATTTAATAGGTATAATATAAATACATTTATAGATCTTTATAGAATAAGAGAGTTTACATTTACAGTGGAGTTATGTAAAAGAAGTTGTAAGATTCAGAAAATATATTTGACTTTATTTTGAAATGAAAAGAAAGATTCCCAAAAATATGACTAAATAGGGCCCCAAAAGAGCAGTAAAGATTTTTGAGAGCAGGAATTGTGTCTCACACATTTTGAAATATCAGTGTCTAGCATACCTGGGAGTAGTTTTTCATCTAAAAATTGAATTAAAACTATGCCCTTAGTCTACATACTCTATATTCTCGCTGTAATATTTACAGACATATTGCCAGGACAGCATGTTAGCTTCTGGAACGTACTAATTGTGAATAGGTTTTGTGGTAGGTCTGTAAAGAGTTTAGGCAGAAAAGGTAAGCTGGAAGCTAGATATTAAAGGAATTTACATAATCATGACCTGTAAGGTTTGGAGTTCTTCCTGGAAGTAACAATAGGCAACAAAATATTCAGGCATCTCTCTTTGAAATAAATAGCTCAAGTATGGGAGGAAAAAAGTGAATGAAGAGATGGGCCATTTATCTATCAAGTATTGATCCAAGTAAAACATTTGGAAATATTAAATATTAATTTTTAAAACCAAGAATAGTGTTTCATAAGTATGCTTAATTTTTTATTTACAAATGTTAATATTTTCCTTTTATGTAATTTTATTTTATTTTATTTTTTTGAGAAGGAGTCTCGCTGTGTCACCCAGGCTGGAGTGCAGTGGCGCTATCTTGGCTCACTGCAACCTCCGCCTCCTGGGTTCAAGCAATTCTCCCGCCTCAGCCTCCCAAGTAGTTGGGGTTACAGGCACCCACCATCATGCCCGGCTAATTTTGTTTTTGTGTGTGTATTTTTGTAGAGATGGAGTTTCACTGTGTTGGCCAGGTTGGTCTCGAACTCCTAACCTCAGGTGATCTGCCTGCCTTGGCCTCCCAAAGTGTTGGGATTGCAGGCATGAGCCACCACGTCTGGCCCTTTCATGTAATTTTAAAAAATAATATGAAACATTTGTAGAACATGTTCTAGGTATCACATATAAGCTGCATTTATTTGACTAAAATGTTTTCTTATTACAGTTATTTGGAAAACTAATATATCAAACATGGTCTGATTCAGAGTTCATATACACTAGCCTCAAAGTTAAATAAAATAGCTTTTAGTTAAATGACTGATTTTTGTCTAAATAAATTAATTATATGTGTTAGCAGATATAATTGCAAACATGAATAAATAATTTTAAAAGTCCATCAAGGAAAAGTTAAATAAGTTATCAGTGCCATAAACAGGAAAGCTCACTAAACTGTCAACCATTACAGAAGAGGTAAGACTCAAGTTCTTTTCAAAATATAAAACATAAGTTTATTCTGAAGAAAAATTTGAAAGAAAATATTTTAAATTATTTCATATTAGCACACATCCAAGATCATTACCTGGAGGAGGGAAGATGGCTGACTAGACACAGCCAGGAATACCTTTACCACTCAGGGGAACCAAAATATAGAGTAAATATCATCACAATTTGAACAAGTTTTTTTTTTTTTTTTTTTTTTTTTTTTTAAGAGATTGACTCTTACTTTGTCACTCAGGCTAGAGTACAGTGTTGTAATCATAGCTCGCTGCAGCCTCAAACTCCTTGGTTTAAGTGATTCTCCTGCCTCAGCCTCCCAAATAGCTAGGACTACAGGCAAATGTCACAATGCTTGGCTTATTTTTTTTTTAATTATGGAATGATGGGGTCTCCCTATGTTTCCCAAGCTGGCCTCAAACTCCAGGTCCCAAGCAATCCTCCCACCCCAGACTCCCGAAGTTCTTGGATTACAGGTGTGAGCCACTGCACCTAGCCAAACAGGTCTTTTGAAAGAAAGAATGAAAGTCAATAGAGAGGCAATGCAGACACCATAGTTGTGGACATTGGAAGCTGGGAACCCTGCTCAGAGATTCCAGGTGCCAGCACTGGCAACTGTACCAAAATGTGACCTAGATGCCAATCACCCAAGACTCTCCTTGCTCTGAGTGGCAGCAGCTCCTCCCCTCTGCTAGGCCAGGGAGAGCTGGGCTTCCATTGTTTTGGGACCAGAGTGCATCCAATCCACACATTTCCTCACATGCCGGACCTCTCAAGACTGCCTGCCTAGATGCTCCTGCAGGAGGATCACCACAGCACAGTCACCACCTCCCCACCTGAGTTTTTGCTAGTGGCCTGGGAGCAGTTCAGCCACTCTCCCAGCCCCCATACCCCACTAACAATCCCCCTGCCCTGCACAGCCAGTGCTTTAACCTGAGGGGCCAGAAAGCAAATCCATGGGCTGAGTCCCAAGTCCCTAGGATTTGAGCACACCACTCACGGATATTGAACTGAGATCTGTGGCCTAAGCTCAATCAGGAGAGGAACCCCCACTCTCAGAAGACAAGAGTGTGACATGGGTTCATATGCCACTGCAGGACAGCCCTCCCTTCACAAGCCTGGTCTGGGAAGGGCGTGGCCTGACAGCCAGCTACCGCTTCTTTTCTAGGGAGTCCCGTAGCCCAGAGCATCTGGAACAGCTCAGTGACCTGGGCAGAGAAGGCTTGGGATAAGCCTAGCTGGTCAATCCTGTTCCTGGGGCAGATGCCAGAGGGAGACTCACCAGGTAGGGGGAGTGTAAGCTTGGTGGTCCTCACAGCCATCTACTGGGCTGAAAACTTCAGCCTGCAGGTACCTGCCAAGTTGCATACCTGTGGTAGCAGTGCCCCACCCAGGGATCTTCTGCTCCTGTCCCAGTGCACCATCAGACCACTAGCAGACATATCCCACAGTCTGCTATGACTCTCACAAGCACAAGGGACAGGCAGGCCAGGGAGTTGTGGTTCTCCTGGTGATTTAGCCCTCAGCTGGGACTGCCCTAAGGGAGGGGTGAGCAGGGCCTGCCAGAGCTCCCATTGGGGCACAGGAAATAGTCATGGCACCAATAGTTGAAGGGGATGGCATCACACGGCCCAGGAGCAGACTTGGAGAGGGAGTCATATCTCACCAGCTGCCATCTTTCCAGCACACTGCTATGTACACACTGAAGTACAAAAGAAGCATGTGGCTGAGTAAGAGCTTATCTGCCCACCTATACTCGTAAGCATTATTAATTGGACTGCAGGCTGAATTACACTACCAAACAAAAACGCATTCCTCCAACATACAATGCCACTGAAACCCATCACAGGAGCCTATATACAACCTAAGACTCTGTACAAAACCTTGGCCTTCTGGAAGCACTCAGAAACAAAGCCATTCAACTATACGCAACATTCACCATAGTCACAAGAGGAAAACAAAAACAAAACAAAAAGCCCCAGCCAAGTGACATCAAATTCAAAAATAAAAGGAAATGCCAGCTGTCTCAGATGAGAAGGAATCAGCACAAAAATTCTAGCAATTTAAAAAGTCAGAGTGTTTTGTTACACTCTTGTTCCCTAGCAATGTAATCTAAACAGATTGAAATGTCTGAAATGACAGACACAGAATTAAGAATCTGGATGGCAAGGAAGCTCAATGAGGTCCTAGAGAAAGTTTCAATTAAATTCAATCAAAGGAAGCCAGAAAAATGATATAAGATTTGAATATGATATAGCTATATTAAGAAGGGATCAAATGGAACTTCTGAAATTGAGAAATTCGCTATGAGAATTTCAAGATACAATTAGAAGACTTAAAAACAGACCAGACCAAGCAAAGGAAATAACCTCAGAGCTTGAAGACCAGTACTTTGAATCAAGCCCATCAGGCAAAAAGAATTTCAAAAACTGGACAAATCCTCCAAGATATATAGGATTATGTAAAGCAACCAAACCTACCACTCACTTATGTTCCTAAGCAAGAAGAGAGAGGAAGTGTACTAGGGTTCTCCAGAGGGACAGAACCAATAGGATATATGTAAATATAAAAGAGTTTATTAGGGGGAATTGGCTCATGTGATTACAAGGTAAAGTCCCACAATAGGCCACCTGCAAGCTGAGAAAAGAGAGAAATCAGTAGCATGGTTCAGTCCAAATCAAAAAGCCTCAAAACCAGGGAAGCCAATCCTCCTGGCTTCAGTCTAAGGCTAAAGGCACAAGAGCCCCTGGGAGGTTACTGGTGCAAGTCCCAAAGTACAAAGGCTGAAGAACACAGAGTCTGATGTCCATGGGCAGGAGAAGAGAAAGCAAGTTTCCAGCATGGGAAGAGAGAGAGTGGGCAGATTCTGCAAGCTGCTTATCGCCTTTCTTCCAGCTGCTTTATTGTAGCCACACTGGGAGCTAATTGGATAGGGCTCACCCACACTGAGGGTGTGTCTTCCTCTCCCAGCCAAGTGTCTCAGATGTTAATCTCCTCTGGCAACACCTTCACAGACACACCCAGAAACAATGCTTCACCAGCCATCTAGGCATTCTTCAATACAGTCAATTTGTCACCTAATATTAACCATTATAGTAAGCCACTTGGAAAACATATTTGAGAATATAATCCAGGAAAATTTTTCCAATCTTGTTGGAGAGGTTAAATTGCAAAAACAATACATTCAGAGAACACATGTGAGATGCTAATAAGAGATGGCAATCTTCAAGACACATAGTCATCAGACTTTTCAAGGTCAAACATGAAAGAAAAAATCTTAAAGACACCTAGAGAAAAGGGTTAGATCACCTATAAAGGGAAGGCTATCAGGCTAATAGTGGAATTCTCAGCAGAAATCTTACAAGCCAGAAGACACTGTGGGCCTATTTTTTAGCATTCTCAAAGAAAATAAATTCCAACTAGAATATCATATCCCGCCAAACTAAGCTTCATAAGCAAAGAAGAAATGAAACCTTTCCCAGACAAGCAATTGCTAAGCAAATTTGTTACCACTAGACCAGCATTACAAGAACTACTTAATGGAGTTCTAAACTTGAAAATGAAAGAGATAAGCTGCTGCCACAAAAACACACATAAATACAAAGCCCACAGACCCTACAAAGCAACAACACATTCATCACCACAAAGCAAGCAAACACCACCATGACAAGAACAAAATCTCACATATCAATATTAACCTTAGCTGTAAATGGTCTAAATGCCGCACATAAAAGACACAAAGTGGAAAGTTGGATAGAAAAGCAAGACACCCTTTTGCTGTCTTCAAGAGTCCCATCTGTCATGTAATGACACCCATAGGTTCAAAGTAAAGGGATAGAGAGAGATCTATCACACAAATGGAAAACAAAAAAGAGTAGACATTTCTATTCATGTATTAGATAAAACAGACTTTTTATCAACAACAGTAAAAATGGACAAAGAAGGCCATTACACAATAATAAAAGGTTCAATTTAACAAGAAAATTTAACTATACTGAATATATATGCATCCAACATTGGAGCATCCAGATTCCTAAAACAGTTACTTCTAGACCTTCAAAAAGACTTAGGCAGCCACACAAAAACAGTGGGGTAGTTCAACACTCACTGAAAGCATTAGGACAGATTGTTGAACCAGAAAACTAACAAATAAATTCTCGACTTAAATTTGACACTTGACCAATTTGACTCAATAAACATCTATGGAACACTCCACTTAATAACCATAGCATATGTTTTTCTCATCTGAACATGATCATAATGTAAGATCAACCACAAGTTTGGTGATAAAGCAAGTCTCAATTCAAAAAAATGGAAATCATACAAAGTATATACTTGAACCACAATGTAATAAAAATAGAAATCAATACAAAGAACTCTCAAAACCTACACAACTATATAGAAACTAAACAAGTTGCTTCTGAATGACTTACAGGTAAACAATGAAATTAAGGCAGAAATCAAAATATTCTTTGAAACAAATGAAAGCAGAGACACGAATATCAAAATCTCTGGGATGTGGCAAAAGCAATGTTAAGAGGAATTATTATAATGCTAAATGATTATTTGAAGAAGTTAAAAGATCTCAAATTAACATCACAATCAAAGAAACTAGAAAAACAAGAACAAGCTAATCCCAAAAGCTGGCAGAAGAAAAGAAAGCACAGCAGTATTAAATGGAATTGAGACCTCAAAAGCTATATGAAGGATCAAGGAAACAAAACCTTGGTTATTTATTTGAAAGGATAAGCAAGATCATTAAACCATTAGCTAGATTAATAAAGAAAAAAATGAGAGAAGAGACATATAAATACAATCATAAATGACAAAAGTGACACTAAAATCCATCCCAGGAAATACAAAATATCCTCAGAGACGACTATGAACACTTTTATGTACACAAACTAGAAAATCTAGGGGAAATGGATAAACTCCTGAAAACACACAACCTCCTAAGACTGAATCAGAAAAATGTTGAAACCCTGAGCAGACCAATAATGAGTTCTAAAATTAATTCAGTACAAAAGAAAAACCTACTGACTCTAAAAAGCTTTGGACAGGGTAGATTCACAGCAGAATTCTACCAGATGTACAAAGAAAATTTGGTACTACTAATACTGAAACTATTTTATAAAATAGAGGAGAGATTCCTTTGTAACTCTATGAAACCAGTCTCATCCTGTAACCAAAATATGGCGAAGACACAAACAACAAAGAAAACTATAGGCCGATAACTACTACGAATATAGACACAAAAATCCTCAACAAAATACTAGCAAAGTGAATCTAGCAGCACACCAAAAAGTTGATTTATTATGATCAACTGGGCTTTATTACTGGGATGCAAGATTGGCTCAACACATGCAACTCAATAAATGTCATTCACCACATAAGCATAATTTTTTAAAAACTAACATATTATTATCCCAATAGACTCAGAAAAACCTTTCAATGAAATCCTTTCATGTTAGAAACCCTCAACTAACACAGCATTGAAGAAACATACCTCAAAATAATAAGGACCATCTATGACAAACCCACAGCCAACATCATACTTAATGGGCAAAAAATAGAACCATTCCCCTTAAGAACTGGAAGAAGATAAAGATGCCCACTCTAACCACTCCTATTCTACATAGTATTGGAAGTCCTAGCCAGAGCAATCAGTGAAGAGAAAGAAAGGCATCCAAATAGTAAAAGAAGTTATTTCTTTTCACTGACAATATAATTCTATGCCTAGAAAACCCTAAAGACTCCACCAAAAGGCTCCTAAAACTGATAAATGACTTCAGCAATTTTTTAGGATACACAATCAATGACAAAAATCACTAGCATTTTTATACACCAATAACATTCAAAGCTGAAAGCTTAAGCAAGAACACATTCCCATTTACAATAGAAACAAGAAAATAAAATACCTCAGAACATATCTAAGCAAGGACATGAAAAATCTCTACAAGGAGAACTATAAAACACTGTTAATAGAAATCATAGATGACAAAAGCAAGTGGAAAAAATATTCTATGCTCATATATTGAAAGAATCATCATTGTTAAAATGGCCATACTGCTCAAAGCAATCTATAGATTCGATGCTGTTTCTGTCAATCTACCAACATCATTTTTCACAGAATTAGAAGAAACTCTTCTAAAATTTATGTGAAACCAAAATAGTCAAATAGCCAAAGCAATCCTAAGCAAAAAGAACAAAGATGAAAGCACCATTATTACCTTACTTCAAACTATATTACAAAACTGTAGTGACCAAAACAAGAGGTTACTGGTACAAAACTAGAAATATGGGCCAATGGAACAGAACAGACAGCTCAGAAATAAAGCAGCACACCTACAACTATATAATCTTTGACTAAGTTGACAATAACAAGCAATGGGGAAAGGACTCCCTATTCAATAAATGGTGGTAGGGAAACTGGCTAACCATATGTAGAAGAATGAATCTGCACTTCTCTTACCTTAAGATGACTTAAAGATTTAAGACCACCAACTATAAAATTCCTAGAAGAAAACCTAGGAAATACCATTCTGGACATCAGCTTGGCAAAGAATTTATGGCCAAGTCCTCAAAGCAATTATAAAAAAAAAAAAAAAAAAAAAAAGTTGACATATAGGACCTAATTAAAGAACTTCTGTACAACAAAAGAAACTATGAACACATTAAACAGACAATCTACAGAATGGGAGAATACATTTGCAAAGTATGCATCTGACAATGAGCTAATACTCAAGAATCTATAAGGAACTTAAAGAAGTCAACAAGAAAAACACAAATAACCCTACCAAAAAGTAGGCAACTGACATGAACAGACACTTCTCAAAAGAAGACATACAAGCAGCTAACAAACAAATGAAAAAATACTCAACATCACTGATCATCAGAGAAATGCACATCAAAACCACAAAGAGATACCATCCCATACCAGTCAGAATGGCTATCATTAAAAAGTCAAAAAATGACAGATGTTGGAAAGGCTACAGAGAAAATGGAGTGCTTATACACTGTTTGTGAGAATGTAAATGAGTTCAGTCACTGTGGAAAGCAGTTTGGAGATTTCTCAAACAACTAATAATAGAACTACCATTTGAACCAGCAATCCCATTACTGCATATATACCCAAAGGAAAATAAATCATTCTACCAAAAAGACAATGCACTCATATGTTCATCATAGCACTATTCATAATAACAAAGACATGGAATCAACCTAGATGCCCATCAGCAGAGTCTTGGATAAATAAAATGTGGTACATATAGACCCTTTTTATAAGCGACCGTAAAAAAGAATAAAACTATGTCCCTCCCAGCAATATGGACGCAGCTGGAGACCATTATCCTAAGCAAATTAACACAGAAACAGAAAATCAAATACAGCATGTTCTCACTTAGAAGTAGGAGCTAATTATCGGGTACACACGTACATAAAGATGGGAATAGTAGACACTGGAGACTTCAAAGGCAGTGAAAGTTCTGAAAAACGTTCTATTGGGTACTATTTTTACTATCTAGATGATGGGATTGATAGAAGCCCAAAACCTTAGCATCATGAAATCCACCCTTACAACAAGTAGTCCCAAATCTAAAATAAAAATGAAAATTAAAACCAAAACATAATCACTACCTGTATAATTGATAAAATCACAATGCAGTAAACATTTTTGGTGTCCATTTAAGTAATTTACTGAAAGTTTATATGAAAATTTGCAAAAGTCTGTAGCGTTATTAAAATGAAGCATATTTATACATGGAAGAAAAATGGAAAAGAAGAGGTATCAAAAAAGAATGTCAAAATTAACCAAATAACTTTAAAAGTGATATTACGTTACAGTGTTAATAAATGACTGCACTCTATAAATGTACTTTTTATGATAGGATATTTAGTTACCTGTTAAGCTGTATTGGCTACTTTGCATCAATAATCAAGTCAATAATCTGCAACTTTTAAATTCCCTTAACATGCATTTACAGGATACCCTCCAATATCCCCAAGACTTTTTGGTCTCTTGGACCATTGACCTGAAATTTACTAAACTGTCAAATGCATATTTACATGAGAGACTGGAAAAGCTTTTGCACCAAGTCAATGACCTACTTCTTCAAAATGCTTAAGAGCACATTTACATGAAAGAATATGTTCTTTTCTTTTTCTTTATTTTTTTTTAACAGCTTCAGTATGTATTTCCTTTAGAGCAGAGGAATTTTGCCCTATTTTGTCAGTAATGTATAGTATGAAACAAAGCTTGATAAAATAAGTTTTATGGGCCCAGTAGAAATGTTATCATACTAGTAGGATAGTATTACCATGTTTAAATAAACTCACATTCATATTTTTTTTCTATCTGACAAATAATACCCACATTTAGGTCCATCTTCCTAAACTAAGTTTAAGATAAATGTTTCCTATATTTTGTTATAATAAAAATACTTTGAGATAATTACTAATTGACTTTGTAGCATATTTCCCCACAATATCAACTGAATTTTCTCATATTAAACTATTTAAGGTACCACATCCATTTTCTGACACAATTGTGATAGCAAATGTAGAGCTATTTAAAATTTTTATTGCAGAGATTAATAGATCTAGAGAGGTAGATTATACTGATTTTACTTTCTTTTACTTTACAATGAGAATGTTAAATTAGTTAAACCAGATAAAAGACGTAAACTATACCTAACTTCAGTTGAAAGTTTGATAATTCAATTTTTCCTGTACTATAAAAAACTTTAGAAAAGAATCAAAAAGTAAAAATATTACATAATATGGTTTTGGGTTGACCGAATTTTTTTTGTTTCAATCACAGTTTACCTAAGACTCATTTTAGTTTTTAAACATTTGTTGAAGATTTTTGAAAAATACGTCATCAATTATATTTATTGCTTAATTAGTTAGATCCCTATTGAGGCGTGAAATAACGTGAGTGAGGCAAAAAGATTTTGAATTTTTTTATTAAAATCTTTATTTTTATTTGAATACCTATAATCATTATACTACACATGTAAAAGATTTAACTTATATACTTTACACTGAAATTTTGTACTTTTCACTATTATTATTCAACACCAGCTAATTGAATTATTTTGACAATCAAATATTTAACACAGAAAATGATACAGGTCCATTGAAGATTTTTGTTTCTTTCTGGGTTATAGCAGTTTAACATCTTGGGAATAAAATGCATAAGCCAATTCTTAATAGTGCTTTAAAAATAAAAGTGATTTTTAGAATATATACCTAAGTTTAATTAGGCCTCTGAATTTCTAGAGTCAGAAATGCTGAACTTTTGCAACCTCTGTTGATAACCATCTTAAAGCAGGTCAAAATTTGCTACATAATTACTTGGCAAAATTCCAGTACATACATTTTAGAAAAGTGTAATATCGACTTTTATTTCTCCTATCCTGGGTGGTAATAGAACTTGTAGTATTTGAGAAATGTGTTATATTTCTGTCAGTCAGGCCCGTCCTGTCTCCTGTTTTATTTAAACTTGACTAAGGCAAGTAAATATGGCCATTCTGTTTCCAATTTCAAAAATATTTCTACTGAGCATCAGAGTTATACAGTTTTCTCCCCAATCTTACTGCATAGTTCCATTTGCATCATCCAAATTCTTTTATTCCTGTACTAACAGCCATGCCAGAAACCCAGTAATGGAACTAAAAGAGGTGGCTGCATCCGAATTATAATCTTAAACACTAAAGTTGTGTTTACATCAATTCTCTTTACTGGTGAATTTTATGGAGGGTGGATTCAGTCTGAGGCAGGTCTGCCCTTAGATGTGTCCAGTGTCACTTGCTTATCTCCCATATAGAAGCAGTTCACAAAGCCTTGAGTAGATTCAGCATAAAAGCAGACTATTACCTCAAGCCAGAAAAGGATTTTTTAAGTACTTTGCTATCTGCTGATAAAGGAATTCTAAGGCTTTAAATCTTGCATTATTTATGTACTATACAGCCCATGAAGAAAATGATCTGCCACAGCCTTAAGGATGAGATAATAAATTCTTTAACTTTAAAGTAACAAAATAAAAATGCCGTGATCTTTAGCTAATAATCTCTTGTAAGAAAGGTCAATAACTGCCAGAGAAAAAGAAAGGCAAGTTTTAAGTCTATTACTGAATAAAATCTAATTTTGAAAAGGTTTTGTTGTTTTATTTTGTATTTCATCAAGTGGAAAATGGGTCTGGGCCGGGCACGGTGGCTCAGGCCTGTAATCCCAGCACTTTGAGAGGCCGAGGCGGGGGGATCACGAGGTCAGGAGATCGAGACCATCCTGGCTAACACGGAGAAACCCCGTCTCTACTAAAAAAAATACAAAAAATTAGCCGGGCGTGGTGGCGGGCCCCTGTAGTCCCAGCTACTTGGGAGGCTGAGGCAGGAGAACAGCGTGAACCCGGGAGGCGGAGCTTGCAGTGAGCCTAGATCACGCCACTGCACTCCAGCCTAGGTGACAGAGCGAGACTCCATCTAAAAAAAAAAAAAAAGAAGAAAAGAAAATGGGTCTGAAGTTATTGTATCAATAAAGCATTTAGTCATGCATTACTTAGTGATCAAACATTAGAATTAATATACTAAAGCATAGATATTACTCAAATATTTGAAGCACAGTCCTTGAGTGCCCAAGTCATTTTGTTTTTTATTACATACCAGTTAACCATTGGTTACAGAAATTTCCACCCACATATAATATTTAAATAATGTAGCAAATGAAATTGAACATTGAAAAATAATAACCAGAAATAAAAAAACTGTTGGCAATAAGAAGACAAAAAGGAAAGAACCTTAAAAATTTATCTAAAACCACCTCACTTCTCGGTAAAGAAATGATAGAACAGAACAGTATTAGGTAATGACTTAAGAGTTTATGAACTAGTATTGAGAAGAAAACATACTCATGTTAAATTATATTTCTTCTTTTTTTTTCCTTTTTTTTTTTTTTTTTGTCTTTTTTTTTTTTGTCTTTTTTTTTTTTCTCTCTTTTTTTTTTTTTTTTTTTTGATGGGCTGGAGTGCAATGGCACTATCTCGGCTCACTGTAACCTATGCCTCCCGAGTTCAAGCAATTCTCCTGCCTCAGCCTCCTAAGCAGCTAGGATTACAGGCATGTGCCATCACGCCCAGCTAATTTTTTGTATTTTTAGTAGAGACGGGGTTTCACCATGTTGGTCAGGCTAGTCTCAAGCCCCTGACCTCAGTTTATCTACCCGCCTTGGCCTCCCAAAGGAAACTTTTTATTTCTAAAACAATTGGTATAAATGTCACAATAAATATATATATGAGTCGAAGTTGCTTGTTTCAAACATTTAAAGCTACTTTGAATTTATTGAAGATTTAAAATAAAATGTTTTTAATTTTAGTACACACGCACACACACAACTTTATATGGTCATTTGAATGTAAAGCCTTGCCACTCTAGTACATTCGTAGGCTAGAAAAAGGAGACGAAGTTAACCGTAGGAGACATAAGAATAAGGGACATTTTCTTCTAGAAGAAGCATCAACATTATTAGTCAGACTCATGTCTTCTTTTGTAGCCCATATTAATATCCTATCTATTTACAGTCAAACCAGCTGATTTGGCTTGTAATGTCAGTCAAAGTGACACAAACAGTCTTCTAGTGATAAACAAAAAAAGCGACATATTTAAGTCCTTACATAAATTTTAAGATTCACCTGCTATACATGAAGTTATAAGGTAACCCCAAGACTTAAACATATTATCAACAGAAACATTTAAGATAAGACAATATACAAATACTTAAAAGACATAGAGGACATTGAGGAAGACCGCGGAGACCGCGTTCGCCCCACGAGCACAGAGCCTCCCCCTCGCCGCCCCACCGCCGGTCCACACCCGCCGCCAGCTCACCATGATGATATCGACGAGTTTGTAGTCAACAAAGGCTCCTGCATGTGCAAGGCCAGCTTCGCGGGTGACGATGTTCCGATGTTTCCCGGGCGGTCTTCCCATCCATCGTGGGGCGCCCCAGGCACCAAGGTGTGATGGTGGGCATGGGTTAGAAGGACTCCTAGTGGGTGATGAGGCCCAGAGCAAGAGAAGCCTCCTGACCATGAACTAGAACGACATGGAAGATCCGGCACCACACCTTCTACAACCAGCTGCCTGTGGCTCCTGAGGAGCACCCCGTGCTGCTGACCGAGGCCCCCCCTCAAGCCCAAGGCCAACCACGAGAAGATGACCTAGATCACGTTTGAGACCTTCAGCACCCCAGTCATGTACATGGCCATCCAGGCTGTGCTGTCCCTGTAGGCCTCTGGCTGTACCACTGACATGGTGATGGACTCTGGTGAAGGGTCACCCACACTGTGCCCATCTATGAGGGGTATGCCCTCCACCACGCCATCCTGCAGCTGGACCTGGCTGGCCGTGGAGTGACTGACTACCTCATGAACATCCTCACCCAGCACCTACAGCTTCACCACCACTGCCAAGCAGGAAATTGTGGATGATATCAAGGAGAAGCTGTGCTAGGTCGCTCTGGACTTAGATCAGGAGATGGTCATGGTGGCCTCCAGCTCCTTCCTGGAGAAGAGCTATGAGCTGCCCTACATCCAGGTCATCACCATCCGCAACCAGAGGTTCTGCTGCCCCAAGGTGCTCTTCCAGCCTTCCTTCCTGGGCATGAAATCCTGTGGTATCCACGAAACTACCTTCAACTCTATCATGAAGTGTGACGTGGACATCCACAAAGAACTGTATGTCAACACAGTGCTGTCTGGCAGCACCACCATGTATCCTAGCACTGCCAACAGGATGTAGGAGATCACTGTCCTGGCGCCCAGCACCATGAAGATCAAGATCATTGCTCCTCTGAGCGCAAGTACTCCCTGTGGATCGGCAGCCCCATCCTGGCCTCCTTTCTACCTTCCAGCAGATATGAATCAGCAAGCAGGAGTATGACAAGTCCGGCCCCTCCATTGTCCACTGCAAATGCTTCTAGGCAGACTGTACCTTAGTTGCATTACACCCTTTCTTGACAAAACCTAACTTGCACAGAAAACGAAATGAGATTGGCACATGGCTTTTTTTGTTGTTTGTTTTTGTTGTTTGTTTGTTTTTTTGGCTTGACTCAGGAACAAAGGTGATAGCAGTCGATTGGAGCAAGCATTCTCCAAAGTTCAACAATGTGGCCTAGGACTTTGATAGCACATTGTTCTTTTTTTAATAGTCATTCCAAATATCATGAGATGCATTGTTACAGGAAGTCCCTTGCCCTCCTAAAAGCCACC
>NW_026652288.1:85602011-85659470 GCF_009828535.3 Hylobates moloch | reverse complement strand
CCATGTTGGTCAGGCTGGTCTCAAACTCTTGACCTCAAATGATCTGCTCGCCTCATCCCCCAAAGTGCTGGGATTACAGGCGTGGGCCACCGTGTCGGGCCACATTGTTCTTTTTTAAATAGTCTTTCTAAATATCATGAGGTGCATTGTTACAGGAAGTCCCTTGCCCTCCTAAAAGCCACCACACTTTTCTCTAAGGAAAATGCCCTAGTCTGCTCCTGAGTCCACACAGGGGAGGTGATAGCATTGCTTTCATGTAAATTATGTAATGCAAATTTTTAAAAATCTTCACCTTAATTTTTTTTTTATTTTGTTTTATTTTGAATGATCAGCCTTTGTGGCTCCCCCTTTTTGTCCCCCAACTTGAGATGCATGAAGGCTTTTGGTCTCCCTGGGAGTGGGTGGAGGTAGTCAGGGCCTACTTGTACACTGATTAAGACCAGTTGAATAAAAGTGCACACCTTAAAAAAAAAAAAAAAGACATAGAGGAATAAATACTACCATACATGCAAAATGGGCTTTTGAGCAGAGATGAACAATAAATTCAGCAGGTTAATATATTTTTGATTGGTGTAAGCAAGCAGTAATGTTTGTTCTGGCACTCAATTTAAGTGAGAACTTATAGAATGAGTCTATGTTTTAGAATTATTCAGGAACATAGTATATAGTTTTGCTGAGATGTTTTTGCAAATATAGAAATATTCTCAAAATGATAGGTTGCACATCTACCTGAAACTCTACTCCATAGCATATTTGGGTCCTTACAAACCATCAGAATTGACATGAGTATCATGCATATCAAGTTTACAATAAGTTGTGTTTAAAGGGAGTAAAAAAAAGGCTATAGTAATCAAGTCAGTGACAACAGAATTATATATTTGCCAGGCATGAAAACACAGTAGTGAAGAAATTCACTAAGCCACTCTTTTGGAGGACTGGGTTTTTATGTGATAGAAAGAAGAAATTTGTTGTGTTATGAGAATGCTCCTTGCATAGGAAGGAATGGTCCCACAAGTCAGCACCTCTTTATTTAAAACAAGTATCATTGTTTATTATCAGTGAAGAATTTTTCATTAGGATGGGTGAGATGCTCCTTGTATTTGAGTTGCTCAAAGTTCTTAGCAGTGTTGCTTAGAGCTAGCATTCATTTTGATGTCTCTTAAGTATTACTGCAAATGAAAGTTATATTACACCAAAGGAGCAAAAGAGCAGATATTCAAAGACTGGTCTAATATGAAAGCAGAGCCAGAGACTAGCCACCTTATGAAGTCTGAGCAAGGGCAAACGAGAGAACTAGAGCCCAGAGGGCATTCCAATAACAGAGCCAAGAAAATATAGACAAAGACAAGAAGAAACAAAAATGTAATAATGATCTTTCAAAGAAAAGTTCATTATTATTAAAGTTGCCTGACATCTGCTGCAAGGAAGTTGCTGAAAAGCCCAGGGTCCTGTTTCTAAAGATGTACTTCCTCTGATTACAAAGTCATTTTATTGGCCTTGGATAAATTCTTAGGACATAAACATTTAATTTTTTTTTCTGTTAAGGATAATTCTCTAAAGAATTGAAATATATAACAAAACTGTGTGTTTCTACATACATTTTTACCTAACATTTGTCCCATCCTTAGATTTTGTAAGTAGTCATCAAAGATGTTTACTAATTTAAGTAAAATGTCTTTATTTCATCTAGAAATACTTTTTTACATATGAAATGTGATACATAATCTAGTCTTACTTTCTGTGGAATAGTCTGTTGAGACAACCTGTTAAATTCAATGTTTGTATTATCAGTAAAGTCTCATATATTGTGTAATATATTTCTGGATTTTCTTTCTTACATCTTTCCAAGCCCTTTGTCAATACCACATTGCTTTGATTACAGTGGCTTTAAAATATAGTCTACCATTTGATCCAGCAATCCCACTACTGGGCATCTACCCAGAGGAAAAGAAGTTATTATATGAAAAAGATATTTGCACATGCATGTTATAGCAGCACAATTTGCAATTCCAAAAACATGGAACCAGTCCAAATACCCATCAATCAACAAATGGATAAAGAAATTGTGGCATATATACATGATGGAATACTACTCAACCATAAAAAGTAAGGAATTAATGGTATTCTCAGTAACCTATATGGAACTGGAGACTATTATTCTAAGTGAAATAACTCAGGAATGTAAAACCAAACACTGTATGTTCTCACTCATAAGTGAGAGCTAAGCTGTGAGGAGGCAAAGGCATAGGAATGATACAATGAACTTTGGGGACTTGGGGCAAAGTGTAGGGGGTGGTGAGAGATGAAAGAATACACATCGAGTTCAGGGTATGCTGCCCAGAAGATTGGTGCACCAAAATCTCACAAATCACCATTAAGGAACTTACTCATGTAACTAAATACCACCTTTTCGCCAAAAACCTATGGAAATAAAAAATTTTTTAAAAAATCATAAAAATGGGCAACCAGCAGGCCTTGGGGCCAGTTAAAATTTAGTACCATTTAACTCTAAAATATGAAAAACTAGTTTAGATATCCTAAATAAAATTATATCAAATTTATATATTAATGTTGGAAAAATTTACTCTTTTATTGTATTTTTTCCACCCAAGAAAATCATTTACTTTGCATTTTCAATATTGTTTTATGTCCTTCAATAAGGTGTTTGTAGTTTTCTTTTTATTAATTACCTGTATGTATTTTCCTCTTAAATGTATTATGTTAAAGTTTTTGAGTTTAAGTTTGCAATAAATTGTCTTTAAAATTTACATTTCAATATATGTAAATGAGATAATTTTTTGATGCTGTCTTTTTTTTAGCCTCATAAAATTAATTAGGAGATTTCTATCTTTTCTATTGTTAAATATACCTTAAATAGTATTTGAAGTTCTAAAAACCCATTAAACATGAGAAAGAAATCAGTTGTGAAAAATCAGGTGATAGTGCTTGTTTTAAGGTTGATCTTTAATTATTGTCTCATTCTTAAAGGTCTTTTCAAGTTTTCTTCATGATCCTAGGTTTATTTTAATAATTTAAATTTAGGTAGAAAATGCTCCATTTTCTCTAGCCTTTCAAATTTGTTTCCAAAGAGTTAAGAATAGTATTTCCATTTTACCTTTGAAAATGTCTGTCTTTCGCATGACTAATCTATATTGTTTCTCTCTTTTTACCCTGAGTTCATGTGGGATATATGTATTTTCTTCATCTTTTCAAAAGAAAACTACTGTATTCACCCAAACTTTGTATAATCTGTTATTCTTGCTTTATTAATTTCAGTTATATGCTTGTGCTTCCTTTTGTCTTTGATGTATTATTAAAAATTTTAAATGAGTAATTATTTTTAAATTTTTCGTCATACTGCTTTCTAATATAAGCACATATATAATACCTTTTCCTATGAGTATAGATTTTTCTGTGACTCAAAATTATGATAATGACATGTTCCACTTTTTATTGCTTCCGAAAGTTTTTGTAATCTCATTTTTAATTACTATTATGATCCAAATGATACATGATAAAATGCTTTTAAAATTCCAGTGATTCAACAGTTATATTCAATTGTATTTGAATAAATGGTTAATTTTTTCACTTGATAAACGTATGCTTTGTATCCAACTATTGACTTATATTTTTCATATTTTCATTGAAGTGTAGCATACATATATAAAGGTACACAAATGATTAATATATAGCACAATGAATGAATAAAAGTAAGCACAGAGGTGTGGAACAAAATATTTCTAATAATCCAGAAGTTTTTTTAATGCTACTCCAAATCTCTATTCAAACATCAAAGGTAATTATTAACCTGAATTCTATGCTACAATTTAGTCTTACCTAGTTTTCGCAGTTTTATAAGAAGGACACAATATGTCTGTTGATGCTTCTTTCCCTCAATATTATATGTGTACATTAATTCATGCTGTTATATGTGATTATTGCTTATTCATTATCATTGATGACATATTCAGGATTTTATTATATGAATATATCATAATAAGTGATCTTTTCTAACACGGAAAGACTTTTTTTTCCAGTTTAGAATGATTACAAAAGTAGTCTTCCAAGTAATCACATATGCATTCATCCTTGTGGATTAATACTTAAAAGTGAAATTACTTGGTGACAAATATACAATTACAGTTAATGATCTTTAACAGCTTTACAAAATAGTTACTTCCACTCCCACTAACAATGTTTACGAGTGATTGCTCCACATCCTCACCAATATTCAGCATTGTCAAGCTTGGTAATTCAGCCATTCTGGTCATATGTAGTGGTATAAAGATTATAATATGATTTGCATTTGCCTATTAATGAGATTGAACACTTTTTTGTATGTTTATTAATCATGTTTCTATCCTTGTTGTGAAAGACATATTCAAGTTTCTTAGTTTTTATTTTCTGAATTGTCAGTCTTTTTCTCATTGATGGGCAGGAGTTTGTTATATCCCTGGTAGAAATTGTATTAGATATATAAACTACAAATAGATTCTCCCATTTTCCGATTTGTTCCTTCATTCTCTTTTCTTCAGTAAATTTCAGTTAAAATTTTAATTTTGAGATTATGATAGATTCACATGCAATTGTAAAAAGTAATAGACATTCCATATACTCTGTACTCAGTTTCTCCTAGTGGTAACATCTTACAAAACTGTGGAATAATCTCACAGCCAGAATATTGACACTGATGCATCAACATGTAGAACAGTTCCATCACCACAAGGATCTCCCATGTTGTTCTTATATAGCCACAACTATTTCTCTCCTCCGTTCACTCCCCTTTTAACAACTGGCAGCCACTAAATCTTGACTTCATTTCTAATTTTGTCATTTCAAGAAAGTTTTACAAATGGAATTTTACAGTATGTAATTATTCAAATTTACCTTTTTTCATTCAATATAATTATCTGGATATTCAGTGAGGTTGCTGTGTATATCAATAGTTTATTTCTGGTTATTGCCCAGAGGCATTTCATGGTATGGTTGTAACATAGTTTTTTTTATTATTTTTATCATTCACCCATTGAAAGATATCTGAGTTGTTTTCAGTTTGCTGCAATTCAAAATAAAGCTGATACAAATATCCTTGTATAGGTTTTTTCATGTGTGAACATATGTTTTTATCTCTCTGAGATAAATGCCCAGGAGTGATATTTCTGGGTTATATGTAGCTACATGTTTAGTCTTTTTGTTTAATGCCAAATTGTTTTCCAGAGTAGCTGTATCATTTTACATTCCTACAACATTGCATGAGTGATCTAGTTTAACATATTTGCCAGCATTGAGTGTTATCAATACAGTCATGCTTCACCTAACAAGGGGAATACATTCTGAGAAATGCATAATTAGGCAATTTAGTCATTGTGTGAACATTATGGAGTGGTACTTACACAATCCTAGATGGCTACTGTATACTTACATTAGATAATATAGCCTTTTGTTCATTTTCCTAGGCTACTAACCTGTTTCATCATGTTACTGTACTGAACATGGTGGGCAATTGTAACACAGCTGTGTTTTTGTATCTAAACACAGCTAAGCATAGAAAAGGAATAGCAAAAATAATGTATAAAAGATATAAGGAATAATACACCTGTATAAAGCACTTACCATGAACAGAGCTTGCAGGACTGAAAGTCGCTCTGGGTGAGTCAGTAAGTGAGTAGCAAGTGCATGTGAAAGCCTAGGACTTTACTGTACGCTTTTATACAATTGGCAGCGCAGCAGGTTTTTTACATCAGTATCACTACAAACACATGAGTAATGCATTGCACTGGGATGTTTCAATGACTATGACTTCACTAGGCAATAGAAATTTTTCAGCTCCATTGTAATCACATGAGACCACCATTGTATATGCAATCCATTGTTGACTAAAATTTCACTATGCATCACAAAACTGTATTCTCTATTTTAGCCTTTCTGTTAAATAAATAGTGATCTCTAACTGTGGTTTTAATTTGCATTTCCCTAATGGCTAATGATGATAAGTATTTTTATAACATTATTTGCCTTTTATACTATATACAATAAAATATCTCTTTATTTCTTTTGCCCATTTTATAATAAAATTTAAACCTTTTTTCTGTTGACTTTTGAGAGTTCTTTGTATATTCAAGATACCAATCTTAGTCAGATATACAGTTTGCCATTATATTTTTTTCCATTCAGTAACATTTTTTCATCCTATTAACATGGTCTATGCAGAGTAAAATTTTCCAATTTTGATGATGTATAATTTATTAATATTTTCATTTATGAGTCATGCTTTTGGTGCTCAGCCCAAAAACTCCTTGCTAGTTCTAAGTCTCAAAGATTTTTTTCTTTGCTTCTTTCTAAAAGTTTCATAGTTTTACGTTACATACTTATGTCCAAGAGCCTTTTGTATAAAGTGTGAGAACTATGTTGAGGATCATTTTTTTTTTTTTTTTTTGGCATTTGGAAATGCAATCGCTTCAGTATCATTTGTTGAAAAGGTGAGTCTTTTCCCATCAAATTGTTTTCTCACTTCTGACAAATATCAGTTGGGCATTGCTATGATTTGAATGTGGTTTGTTGTCATCCAAACTCATGTGGAGGCTTGGTACCCAGTGCAGGTATGTTAGGTGGAAATATCTTTAAGAGGCATTAGGGTCATACATGATCCACCCTCACAAAAGGATAAATGCAGTTTTGGGGGAATAAATTAGTGAGTTATTGCCTCTTGGGACTGAGTAAGTTACTGCTAGAGTGGAATGTTATAAAGTGAGTCAGTTGCCTTGGTCCTCTCGCTCTTTCTACATGCCTACAGGCTGATTTGTTTCTCTGTCATGTCTTATCACAAGATATGGACCCCACCAGAAACTGAGCAGACGTTGGTGTCATGCTCTTAGACTTTCCACAAAAATTGAGAAAAATAAACTTCTCTTACCTAGCCTCAGGTATTCTGTTATGGCAGCACGAAATGAACCAAGACAGACATACCTCTGGGAGTTTGTTTCTGGATTCTGGATTCTGTTCTATTGATTTATATGTCTATTCTTTATGTATCAGTGTTCTATCCATTTGATTGATTAATAATATTCCATTACGTGGATGTATCACATTTTATCCACCCAATTCACCCTTGATAAACATTTGGATAGTTTTCACTTTTTGACCATTATTTAAAATGCCATTATGAACATTCATATACAGGTCTCTATATGCACATATGTTTTTATTCCTATTTGGTATAAATCTGGGAGTGATATTTCTGGGTCTTATAGCAAAGTATGTTTAACGTTTTATAAAACTATCAAGCTGTTTTCCAAGGTAGCTGCAAAATTTTACTTTCCCATGAAGACTGTGTGAGGGTTCCAGTTTTTCCACATGCTTGACAAGACTTGCTGTTGCTTATTGTTTTTGTTGTAGTCTTTTACAAGATGTGGTTTTCATATGCATTTTCTTAACGGCAAAAAATTTTAAGCACACTTTCAAGTGCTTATTGACCATTTTATGTAATCTTTTGTGAAATGGCTATTCGAGTAATTTGATTGTTTTAAACCACTGTTTGTCTTAGTATTGAGTCATAAGGTTTCCTTATGTATTCCAGGTAAATTTTCTTTATCAGGCATATAATTTGCAAATATTTTCTAACAGTGTATGTCTTATCTTTTTATTCTCTAAATGTTATTTTTGGAAATAAAGAAGTTTTTAATTTTGACAGAGCCTAATTACTTTTTATAGATTGTATTTTATTCTTGTGTATTTGACTGACAATCTGGTAGCAATTTGTTGTTCCTATACACCTCAATTTCCACCCACCTACTTTGTGATATTATTGTCTCATCTATTACCTCTTTATATTAGCCTAAACAATACTCTTTGATAATTATTGTTTTACATACTTGTCTTTTAAATAAATGAAGAGAAAAAAGGTAAGTCTATACTTATACTCCTTTTTATGATTACTCATGTAATTAGCCTTCCTAGTGATCTTTATTTTTTCATGTGGATTCAGATTGTCATCTGGTGTCATTTCTTTTCTTTTCTTTTCTTTTTATTATACTTTAAGTTCTGGGATACATATGCAGAACCTGCAGGTTTGTTATGTAGGTATACACGTGCCATGGTGGTTTGCTGTACCTATCAACCCTTCTCCCACATTAGGTATTTCTCCTAATGCTATCTCTCTCCTAGCCCCCCACCCCTCGACAGGCCCCGGTGTGTTATGTTCCCCTTCCTGTGTCCATGTGTTTTCATTGTTCAACTTTCACTTATGAGTGAGAACATGCAGTGTTTGATTTTCGGTTCCTGTGTTAGTTTGCTGAGAATGATGGTTTCCAGCTTCATCCATGTCCCTGCAAAGGACATAAATTCATCCTTTTTTATGGCTGCATAGTATATTCCATGGTATATATGTGCCACATTTTCTTTATCCAGTCTATCACTGATGGACATTTGGGTTGGTTCCAAGTCGTTGCTGTTGTGAATAGTGCTGCAATAAACATACGTGTGCATGTGTCTTTATAGTAGAATCATTTATAATCTTTTGGGTATATACCCAGTAATAGAATTGCTGGGTCAAATGGTATTTCTGGTTCTAGATCCTTGAGGAATTGCTACATTGTCTTCCACAATGGTTGAACTAATTTACACTCCCAGCAACAGTGTAATAGCATTCCTATTTCTCCACATCCTCTCCAGCATCTGCTGTTTCCTGACTTTTTAATGATCACCATTCTAACTGGCATGAGATTGTATCTCATTGTGGTTTTGATTTGCATTTCTCTAATGATCAGTGAGGATGAGCTTTTTTTCAATGTTTCTTGGCTTCATAAATGTCTTCTTTTGAGAAGTGTTTGTTCATATCCTTTGCCCACTTTTTGATGGGGTTGTTTGTTTTTTTCTTGTAAGTTTGTTAAAGTTCTTTGTAGATTCTGGATATTTGCCCTTTGTCAGATGGATAGATTGCAAAAATGTTCTCCCATTCTGTAGGTTGCCTATTCACTCTGATGATAGTTTATTTTGCTATGCAGAAGCTCTTTAGTTTAATTAGATCTCACTTGTCAATTTTGGCTTTTGTTGCCATTGCTTTTCATGTTTTAGTCATGAAGTCTTTGCCCATGCTTATGTCCTGAATGGTATTGCCTAGATTTTCTTCTAGCTTTTTTATGGTTTTAGGTCTTACATGTATGTC
This sequence comes from Hylobates moloch, assembly GCF_009828535.3. Classification (NCBI taxonomy): domain Eukaryota; kingdom Metazoa; phylum Chordata; class Mammalia; order Primates; family Hylobatidae; genus Hylobates; species Hylobates moloch. The sequence continues at coordinate 85,650,307 of NW_026652288.1, read as the reverse complement.
TTTAATCCATCTTGAGTTAATTTTTCTATAAGGTGTAAGGAAGGGGTCCAGTTTCAGTTTTCCGCATATGGCTAGCCACTTTTCCCAACACTGTTTATTAAGTACGGAATCCTTTCCCCATTGCTTGTTTTTGTTAGGTTTGTTAAAGATCAGATGGTTGTAAACGTGTGGCATTATTTCTGAGGGCTCTGTTCCGTTCCATTTGTCTATATATCTGTTTTGGTACAAGTATCATGCTGTTTTGATTACTATAGCCTTGTAGTATAGTTTGAAGTAAGGTAGCCTGATGCCTCCAGCTTTGTTCTTTTTGCTTAGGATTGTCCTGGCTATAAAGGCTCTTTTCTGGTTCCATATTAAATTTAAAGTAGTTTTTTCCTGATTCTGAGAAATCTTCTTTTGTACTTATTGTCAGGCAGGTCTGCTAGCAACAAATTTTCTTGGCCTTTGTTTTCTGAAAATACTATTATTTTCCTTTCATTTTTGAAGGATACTTTTGCTAGATATAGAAATCTTGGTTGACAGAGTTTTCTTTAGCACTTTGAACCTGTCATCTCACTTTCTTCTGGCCTCAATTGTACCTGATGAGAAGTTAGCCATCAGTCTTATCACAGTTTCTTTAGACATGACAAGTGCTTTTTTCTCTTTCTGCTTTCAAAATTGTTTTTCTTTGTCTTTGTCTTTCAAGTTTTACTATGGTCAGTCTAGGAATATATACATGTATATTTATCCAACTCAAAATTGAGGTTTGAAGTGAGTAAATGAACATTTTGCATCAAATCTGTGGAATTTTTTGTCATTATTTCTTCAAATAATTTGTGTCTGTTTCTTTTTTCTCTTATAGAAACTCCATTGCATATATACATTGATGTCTTTCAAAATCTTTTTATTTTTCTTCATTCTTTTTCCCAGAATTTCTACTTGATTTTTTTTACATTTTCTATTTATTGATATTATCTGTTTTATAAATTATTGTCATTAAAGTTTCCTTAAAACTTTAAACGTGGTTTCCTTTAGTTGTTTGAACAGATGCATAACAGTTGTTTTGAAGTCTTTGCTAAGTTTACCTCTGTGGTCCCTTCAGAAACAATTTTGATTATCTGCTCTTTTTCCTCTGTGGAGTCACATCTTCTTGTTTCTCTGCATCAAGTCTCTTAACTTGTTGTTGTTAAAAACTTTAATTTGAAAATAATTTATTATATTAACTCTGAGTTCTCTCCCTTAATCTGGTATTGGTTTCTTAGCTGTTTATATAGTGAATTACCTAGATTAATTATTTGGACTGTTTCTTTCATGGTATATACCCTCTGGTGTCTCCTCCAAATTACTTTTTAATTCTTGTTTTTATCTCTAGCCTTGGCTTCCTAGGGTTATCTCTGGGTTAGCATACCTTAGTGGATAGCCAGTGATAGGTCAGAGATTTTACTTACCACCTTGTCCCAGAAAGGCTTATACACATTGTCAATGAATCTGTACATGGCTTCAGAAGTGCTTTCAAAATTCAGGCACTTTTCAAATCTTTCCCATTTTATGTTTTCTGTATTCTCAGGACATTATACTCAGCTAGAGATGAACAGCTTTTCAAAGTCCTTTCTAATCTCGCCTAAATGGGCTTAACCTTTCATATGTGCACAGGTTTCCAGAATGCCAGAGATAAGTAGGTTTTTAGCAAATTCCTCTTTGTCTCTCTAGCTTACTCAATCTCTCTGTTAAGTTCTACTTTGCCCAACTACTACTATGACCTCGGGATAGCTGTGATGTTGGGCTTTGCCATTGTTAGCCCTTTGATATTGTTATTTTTGATAAGGCTTCTAGGCATGGAATTTTTCATGTTCTACTCCAAATAAAGTCATCCCCATCAGGCAGGGCAAGAGACCTGCCAGACCTCACAGCTTGCTCTGTCTGCCTCATTAGAATTTCCATACAAAATTTTCATTCTATGAAGCTGGAAGGGGAAATACCAAAGCAGTGTGAGGCCAAATCACCACAGACTTTCAATTTTGTTCCCAAGATTTAGTAGACACGCATCTTAAATTATTTTATTACTTTTGTCAAGTTTTAAGATATTTAAATGATTGTGTTTGACAATTTTGCTCAGTTTTATCTTCATGCCTTTTGGGGAGAGAACTTCCCATTTTTCACTCAAACATTCTGGACATCCTACTCCTCTTCTGTTTCAATAGTTCAATACTCTATTACTGTTTTGAGGTTTTCTATGTTAATGTTTATGATATCTACAAATACTGGTAATTTTCACTCTTTCAGTTTTTACTATACATTTTTTCTTCTAAATCTTTCATAAAAAGAATAACATTCACAATATTAACAAAAATTTAGAAATACTTAGAAGTTACCTATAAAGTGATGAATAAAATATTTATGTAAAAATATCTAAATTTCAATCTATCTCTAATAGAATAAGGCGATATTCTTCTTTTAAAGAATAAAACAAAATGACAACAAAAACTCCTTTCCTTTTTATCTGGTTGTTCTATTCACTCTTTATTGCCTTTGAAAAATCAAAATAAAGAAACCTTTTCATAACAGCCATTCTGACTGGTATGAGATGATATCACATTTTGGTTTTGATTTGCATTTCTCTGATGATTAGTGATGGTGAGCACTTTTTCATGTTTATTGCTGCTTGTTGGCAAGGCTGCAGAAGAAAGGGAAAACTTATGCATTGTTGGTGGGAATGTAAATTAGTTAAGCCAGTGTGGAAAGGAGTTTGGAGATTTTTCAAACAACTAAAATCAGGACTACCATTGAACCTAGCAATCCCATTACTGGATATATACTCAAAGGAATATAAATAATTCTACCAAAAAGACACATGCACTCATATTTTCATCACAGCACTATTCACAATAGCAAAGATGTGGAACCAACATAGGAGCCCATCAAGGGATGATTAGATAAAGAAAATGCGGTACATATACACATTTTTATACACAGTCATGAAAAAGAATGAAATCATATCCTTTGCAGCAATGTAAATGCAGCAGGAAGACATTATCCTAAGCAAATTAACGGAAAAACAGAAAACCAAATATCACATGTTCTCACTTACAAGTGAGAGCTAAACCTTGGGTACACACAAACATAAAGATGAGAACAACAGTCACTGGGGACTATAAAAAGAGGGAGGGGCCTAGCACTGTGGCTCACGCCTGTAATTCCAGCACTTTGGGAGGCCAAGGTGGAAGGATCACCTGAGGTCAGGAGTTCAAGACCAGCCTGGCCAACATTGTGAAACCCCATATCTACTAAGAAATACAAAAATTACTCAGGTGTGGTGGTGTGAGCCTGTAATTCTAGCTATTCAGGAGGCTGAGGCAGGAGAATCACCTGAACTTAGGAGGTGGAGGTTGCAGTGAGCCAAGATTGCACCATTGAATTCCAGCCTGGGCGACAGAGTGAAACTCCATCTCAAAAAAAAAAAAAAAAAAAAAGAAAAAGAAAAAGAAAAGGAAAGGAGGGAGGGAGAGAGGGGGCCAAGGACTGGAAAACTTCCCACTGGGCACTGTCACTATCTGGGTGACAGGATCAATAGAAGCCAAACCTCAGCATCAAGCAATATGCCCTTGTAAAAAACTCTCCCCATGTATAGCCTGAGTCTAAAATGAAAATTGAAGATTACAGGCCAGTTATTTGAAGGATGTTCCTCAATTTGGTATGTTTAATGTTTCCTCATTTTTACACTAAAGGTCTATATCTTTGAAAAGAAGCACAGATGTGATGCTATGTTCTTCCAACTTCCATCAGGTGGCACATAGTTTTGATTTCTCATTACTGGTGTTGTTAACACTGATTACTTAATGAAAATGGTATCTGCCAAGCCTTTCCACTGGAATATTGCATTTGTTCTTTTACATTTATTAAATATTTGGTAGATAAGTATTTATACTTCATTAAATATCTTGTTCTCATCAAGATTTCTATTTATGGATTTTTTTATTTATTTATTAATTCTTTATTCAATGAATTCTAACCCATTATTATCATGTATTTTGAAGCTCCAATCATTCTACATCTTTCCAGTTGCATCATTTCAAACTGGTTTCTGTGTGAGTCCGACATGTTCTTTCAAATTTTTGAGTATTTCCTTACTTTTTAACACAAGAAGCTATTCAGGTCCCTCTAATTTTTTTCCTGGCTCAAACCTAGAATCATCTATTACTCAAGGATCCCTGGACCATTTTAGAGAAATGGTAATTAGAATTAAAAACTAGGTTCTAAATGTGCTCCTTGCTATTAGAGTGACCTGCTCCTTAGACCTTTCAGTGGACAGAGATCTTGTGTACACGCATGTTTTTATGTAGACTTGCACATACCTATATACATACACATGCACATATATACACAAATGCACATAAACATACATGTATACACATGTACAAAATTGCATCTGTGATTCTTTTTTAATAAATTTGTCTTTAGATATATTGGAATCCACAAATTCCCACCAATATCTCTAATTCCAATCCAACACAGGTTAATTCTAGTTTTCTCCCTTTTCATACTTGTTAACCTTTTATCCAAGGCCCTCATTTTCTTTAATATAGGAGCTTATTTGATCAGTTTCCCTGAATGCAACCAATCTCCTATTGCCAAGAGTTATATACTTTACCCTCTCTTGGATACTCAATCCACTTTGGATGCAAACCTTTTTGCCAAGTTGTCGCCACAGCTGCCTCCTGCAGAGTTATTCTCCTGACTTCATTTGGACTTTTACACCTCACACTGAAACACAGTCTCCACTCTCCTTTGCCTGGAAGTCATCCTTACCCCCCTGAAACTCCAAAACCATGTGCTGGGCCACACAACCTACAAGTACCCCATCATGTGCTGCTCCTCACATCTTCTCCATCCACACTTGACTTGGGTTCTTATGTCCAGGATTGGACTGTCTCCCATCCCCACATAGATGTACTCACCTTGCTCAGTTTCTCCTTCTACAAATACTATGTATTTTAAATTATACTAGAAAATGATTTCTTAGAAATAAATTATGGAAAAAGTAATTTAATGGGAATTAAAGAGAAAGGCAAATGCAGAAGATATGGGCTTTTCTTCAAAAATTAAATTATAGAAGAAATGTATAACACAAATAACTTTTAGAAAGCTAATGAGTAAAGAAAAGATAAGAGAATTTGAGTGTGAGCTCATAGGAACTAGCCAGCTTCCAGGATAGTAACTTTGTCATTAATGTTATGGTATAAATGATGTTTACATGCATTCCTTTGATAGAGATACTCATAAAAAATATTCCTGAAATAATTGGGGGAGCACCCTATTTTCAAAAACAGCATTAATAACAATATTAATTTTTATAGAATTTGATACTTTTATAATTTTGAAATTTACTCTTTTACATTTCTAAAGCTTTTCTCTTAAGTCCAGTCATGAATCGTTACCATCATTTAGGAGTAAAATAAACAATTTACTTTTATTGCAATCAATGGAATAAAACTTCTGAGGGATATCTAGATGTAATCCAATAAAAGTGATATAATTAATACTCTTATTATCTATCTACATACATTAGAAGAAAAAGGAGTGGACAAAAGATGGGGAGTGCCGAGAAGAGGCCATTGCTAAATTAAATGATAGCTATAAACAAAGAGGAAAATAAAAACTATCTTCTTATGTTTTAGGTTAAAGGGACACTCCTGCCAAAGAGCCACGTAGAGAAGTTTCATATGAGTTTAGCAGAAAATATTTCTAGCTTTATTTGTTTTTACAAAAAATGAGCAATGGGAAGTTTGCTCATAATTATAAGGGTAATTTCTTATGCCACCAATTTCCCCATATCTTAGTCTAGGATACTAAACAATCATCTTTGGAAAAGCAAAATCGTAATATTCATAATCTTGCCTTGAAGTCATATTTTTCTCCCTGAAATAGAGAATATTATAGATTAAGCATCATAAAACCTAAGAAGTCTTGTAATTTTTTATACCCAAAGAAAAATTGTTATTCCTATTAGCTACCATGTGTCTTTAAATTAATTTGTATGATTAAATTAAATGATGGGTTTTATGGTCATATAATCAAGGTAACTTTTATTTTTATCATGTAGATCACTTTATAAAGCACTCACATAGGGCTACAGACTTTAGGTAGGTAATCAGCTCACTGAATCCTGAGAACAGGCTTGTGAGGTACATAATACTATTGCCATTTTACGGCTAATGATACTGATCAAGATTACATAGCTAAATAGCTATATGAATTGCTATATTATTCCGTATTTTCTTTCAAAAAAATGTAAACACAAGGCCAACTCTTACACTTTAAGAATAGACAAAATTTATAAGTATAATAAAATTATGTACAAGCAGTCATCAGTTACCACCTTAAGAATGTACATTTCTAAATTACCAAAACATATGCACCTAGGGCAATTTTTTAACATAAAGAATATAAACCAAGAAAATTTTTCTGAGAAAGGTTAATATATAATATCAATAATGTAATTTCTAACCAATTGGATAAAATTTTAACATAATGTTATATATTAGATGATATAAATAACTTCATATTTCAGATTCAATAATAATTATGCTTAGGGTACTTTAAAGGTACATTTTCAAAATTCCCCAACAACTTAATTCCTAGTAGGAACATGCTATAGACCAAATTATGCAACCTAAAATTTACGTGTTAAAACCTGAGCCCCCAGTGTGAGTGTATTTGGAGATAGAGCCTTTAAGGAAATAATTAAGTGAGATCATAAAGATAGGGGCCCTAATGTGATAGTACTAACATCCTCATAAGAAACATCAGAGATCCCTTCCGCTCACTGAACATGTACAGAGTAAAGGCCATATGGGGACAAAATGAGAAATCAGACATCTACAAGCTACAAAGAGAGATCTTAAAGAAACCAACACTGCCAGCACTTTGATCTTGGACTCCTAGCCTCTAGATTTGTGAGAAGTAAATGTTAGTTATTTAAGAACCCTACTCGGTTGTGTCTTGTTATGACAGCCAAGGAAACTGATGAGATATGAATTCTATTTATTACTTTAACTCATATGTGAGATGCCACTTAGTAATTTCAAGAACGTTAGTCTAAATTAGATTGCATTAACATAAAATCCCAAGTCTTAGTGGCCTGTAACCATGATGGTTTATTTCTTGATCACATTTCACAACCGCCATGCCGTGGCTGCAACTCTGCTCTACACTGCCTTCATTCCAGAATCCAGACTGCCAGAGCAAACTAACAAAGGCATTGCCCATCTTGTGGCAGAAGGACAAAAAGCCCCGGGGAACAATGAGCTAGTTCTTAAAACTTATAATTAAAAAGCACACATTTTATTTCTGTATGCATATTATTGGCCAAAGCAAACCACAAAACCACTCTTTACGTTAAAGGAACAGCAAAGTATAATCCTTCTACTGGAAAAAGGAGCAAATATATAACCTGCCAGAGTAATATATAACCTGCCATAGTAGAGAAAGTCATACAGACTTTCTTACCTAGGAAATTGATAATGCTAGTTTAAATCAAATAAACTCTCTGATGCTCATACAGAAAAGGCCTCATGGGGACCTGTTTGAATAAGATGTTTGAATAAGCTATGATAACTCCACAAGATTATGAATCTATAAAAAGAACAAGGAGTATGTCTCTGAACTGATACGACGTCATTTCAGATATACGTTAAAAAACCAAGAAAGCAAAGTACAACAGTATCTCTACAGCATGAGATCCTTTATCTATGAAAAAAAGAATGTAAGAAAATGTTAATGCATCTACTTATTTCTGAAAAATAAATACAGGAAGTTTAAACCAGACACTAATGGAATTTATTATCTAAATAGTTAAGAGGGGATGGGTTGGAAAGAATTGAGAAAATGGGAATGGGATAGCAGGGACAGGGAGAAGGTGATGCTTCTGTGAGTATATCTTTTTGTATCACTCTGACTTTTAGAATCATGGAAACGTTTCACATACTCCAAACATAAATAAATAATTTAAATCAAATAGGATGTGAGGGGAACTTAAAATGGAATACAAACACCAATATACAGATTTAACTGTATTATAAGTAAATAACAAGAAAAATTAAGTAAGTGGGAATAAATACTAACCTAACAACATTGGAACACAACATTTCAACTTTATACTGTAAGATTACATGCAAAAAGAAGTGCTCATAAACTGTTCTAGTGAGTAGTTTTCCCCCATAGGGATATGGATTAACAATTCAGAAACTGTGTGTAATAGGATCAAACAAATAAATACATTTTGGGTAACAAGAAGTAAATTTATCACAGTGAGAGAAAGGAGTTACAAATATTCAAAGGGAAAAGGCTAGAATAAACCCCATAGCATTAAATCAGAATCCAATATATCAGCATGAACTGGTGCATATATATATATACACACACACACACAGCATGAACTAGTGGATATATATATATATATATATCCACTATAAGTTACTTTGGAGAGTATGGCCATTTTCACGATATTGATTCTTCATGAGCATGAAATGTTTTTCCATTTGTTTGTGTCCTCTCTTATTTCCTTGAGTGTATATATATATATATATATATAGAGAGAGAGAGAGAGAGAGAGAAATAGATACATGTAAAAGTGTGCATATGCATAAATATATTCCTTAGTTCTGTCCACTGAAAGGACCTACAAGCAATAAGCACACCCAGGATGAAGATTTTTGAATTCCAAATTCCATTTACCAATGAAAGAAACTAGGGATTCCTGAAGAAATGGCTGATTCTAGGGTTGGAGTGGAGAAAGCACAAGATGAGCCTATAATAATATCTTGCGGTTCCAGAAAGTAAGGAAGTGCTCAGAAAAGATAGAGGCATGTTGGAATCACACAGGGGACACGCAACAGGAGCTCACAATGGTCAGAGATGGAACAATTTGAGCAACAGTATAAATAATTCTGATACTTGATTGTATTCTCTAGAATAATATAAAGGAGTTCATTCTGATAGAAATAATTAACTAATTAAATAAATAAATGTGGGAAAAGGGGCAGCACTTCCTGAGAGCAGGATTCCAATTAGTAAACACGGAAGGAATGATGGAAATAGCAAATCTTCATTGTGCCAATAACACAGTAATAATTATTACAGACAAGAGTCATTAAATGGTGCTAAATTCGTGAGAAAAATTGTGATGAAAAGTGGGGTCTTGGTGTGGTTTTCCCATACATGGTATTTACTAGTTACAAGATGGAAATTACAACCTTATAGTGGAGAAACCTGGCAGAGCCCACATGAAAACAAGAGATCAAAGTCAATATCGCCAGTAATAAGCCCTGCTCATATCCTGTACCCCTGATATGAATAACCTAAAAGAGCAAAACATTTTTTTCTGTGGTATTCTTGGCAAAGTTACACAACCTTAATCTAACACGGAGCAAGCATTTCTTCACTCACTTACTCTGTCACAGTCCTTGATGAATATTACACCATATTCTCTTTTTAATCTGCTAATATCCCCTACCCCACTTTTTCTCAGTTGCTGATCTTTTTTTCTAATTCACTAGGCAAATAAAAGCAATCTGAAGGAAACTCTCTCATTATATCTTGGTGCCCTTTAGTATCTAGACCCATAATCTCCTCTCTTTTGTTAGCAGAGTTGAAGTGATTATGGTCCTACTTAACAGCAAATACTTGACTTACACTCTAAAGTTTACTCCTCCTCCACCTACTCTAGAATATCATTAGAACTTCCTCATTTTATTCTTGTATTATCAAGCTTTTTCTCTTTGTTGGATTGTTCCTGCTACTTTGCCTGTTTTAAAGAGTCATTCTGACACAACTCCTCTTCATTTGACAAAATCATGGTTTCATTTCCCTGCTCTTTATAGTTAAATCCCTTGAAAGAGTTGTCAATATTTTTTCTCTCCATTTCCTCTCTTCTTATTGTCTTTTAAATCCACTCTAACCCTGATTTTGCCCCTACCACTCCACCAAACTTCTTCTTCTCAAGTTAGCAATGACTTCCCCATTGCCAAATCCAATAGTCAACTAATAGCTATCATAATAGTGACTTGCCAGCTGTCACGTTGATCTCACTTCCTCCTTAAGAACCTTTTTTGGTGTTGCTTTTTTCTAATGGCTTCTGGAACCACAGAATTTTTGTTTCTTCCTCTTATGTCACTGAGGTGAAACTTTGAAGTGCCCCAGGAATCAGTCCTTGGACCTCTTACTTTTTCTATTTATGTCACTTCATTGGTGATCTTATTCAGTTGCATGCTTTTAAATACCATCTATATCCTAATGATTTCCAAATAAACATCCCTATCCTGGACCTCTTCCTTGAATTTCAGTTCAGTATATCTCTGACTACCTACTCAACATTTTGTAGATTAAACAAATACCTGAAAGCTATCATATCCATGATCTTACCTCTCCAAATATAATCTATCTGTTGTCTTCTTGCTTCCAGTTAATGACAGCTTCATCTTTCCAGTAAAACAGGTTAAACATCTTGGAATAAGCTTTGGTTCCTCTTTTTCTCCCATCCTGTGTAGCAAACAGGAGAGTATGGCCCTCTTGTGGGGTGTTTAAGGATTATTCCAACATGGCCACAGATATTACACTCAGCAAGGCATATAAAAGTAAAGAATTTATTATATGCACAGGTCCTAAAGACAGGAGGCATGGCAAACTATGCAGTGGGGTCATATGGGAGGAGTTCCTAGGGAGCAGGTTCAACCAAGCAGATGGGGAGCCAAGAGAGAGTGATGATCCATGGGCAAGTGCTTTTATTGCTTTTATTGGGAGGTCAGAGTGAAGTACACAAGAAAAAGTCATGAGAAAATTTTACTGGTACATTGAAATGTCACTAGATTATAGTCAGAAAAGGGCAAGAAGGGGAACTTGTGGCAGGAAACTGCCTTATCACACTGGTGCATCAAGTCACCTGGGTGGGGTGCTCACAGCTTGTTTGTGGAGATTGATATGATGTGGCTCTGTGTCCCCACCCAAATCTCACCTTGAATTGTAATAACCCCCACGTGTCAAGGGTGGGACCAGGTGGAGATAATGGACTCATGGGGATGGTTTTTCCTGTACACTGTTCTCGTGATAGTGAGTGAGTTCTCACGAGATCTAATGGTTTTATAAGTGTCTGGCATTTCCCCTGCTGGCTCCCATTCTCTTGCTTGCCACCATGTAAGAAGTGACTTTGCTCCTCACTCACCTTCCACCATGACTGTGAGGCCTCCCTAGCCATGTGGAACTGTGAGTCAATTAAACCTCTTGCCTTTATAAATTACCCAGTCTCAGGCATGTCTTTATTAGCAGTGTCAGAACAGACTAAAACAGGGATGTTGAGGCACCTGTAACATATGAAGTTTAAAAATGTATAATATACACACTAAATCCAATCTGGTAGTAAGCCATATTTAATTTTATATTTCTCACTATCTACATTGCTTCATCATAATACAAACAGTCTGGTCACAGTTGTTTGGTCCAGGCTTCCAACAGTCTCCTGATTTTCTTCATTCTATCTTTTCACACCTATCATCTATATATAGCAGAGAGAATATGCCTTTTAAATCACAAATTAGACCTTATCCCCTTTATTTGAACCTTCTAATATTTTGCATTTCATTTAAAAAAAAAAGTCAAAATCCTCAAGTAGCACAAAACGTGTTTGAAATTTAAATTTAAATAAAATTATTATCTCTTTGACTTCATTTACTACTAGCCTCCTGTGTGCTTTCTCTGTCCTGTTTACAGTTCCTTGAGTGACAGGGCACAGATATTCACACTGAGTATGCATTATGTTTGGAAAGCATTTCCCCATGTATCCTCACAACTCACTTCCTCACCTTCCTGAAGAATTTCTCAGAGATATGACTATCTTATTTAACTTTGCAACCCTTCTAACACAGCTCTCTTTGCTCTTTAGCCTGCTTTAATAATACATACTTTATTATTTGTTATCTTTTTTTAAAATCTCTCCTCTAACTCTAATAGAATGTAAGATTCATAGGAAAGGATTTTTTTTTAGGTATTTCCTGTTGAATCTGTACCAAACAATGGTACTTAGGTGTTCAATACGTGTTTATTTAATCAACCAATGAATGAAAAAGTCTCAAATTTATTTGAGTAAATAAATGATGTAAAATAGATGATTTCTGCCTTAGCCTTCTTTCCAGATAAAACAAATATTCTTTTGTAGATACAAAGCATTGTACAATTGGAGTGATAGTAGCATATTCCTAAATAACTCTTAATATAATCCTCTGAAGTAATTTATTGTTTCTTCATAAACCAAAATTGATCACGGATGAGGATGATAAAGTGCAGATTAAAATGAATAACATTTTTCAAAGATTTTCCAAATACTGTTTCCTTTCAAATACTGAAAACAATACTTTCAATATGCTTACGTAGGATAAAAATGTCAAGAGAGAAATACGGCCAATAAGAATGCCATGAATAGTTCCTGTTTAACCAATGTATCAGTTTCTTGCAGCTGCCATAACAAATAATCATAAACTTAGTGGTTTAAAACCACAGAAAGATTTTTTTTGAAAGTTGTGGAGGTCAGAAATTTAAAATCAAGGTGTCAACAAGGTTGTGATTCCTCCAAAGACTGTAGAGGAGATCCCACTTCTTCCAGCTCCTGGTGGCTATACACATTCCTTGGCCTCCTCAGCTCTATCACTCTAATCTCTGCCTTTTTAACACACTTTTTTCTTCTGTATGTCTGTGTGTTCTCTTTTGTATTAAAAGGATACTTGTCATTGGATTTAGGGCACACTAGGCTAATCCAAAACAATCTCATCTCAAGATTCTTAATTATGTCTGCAAAGACCCTTTTGTCTAATAAGGTAACATTTTCAAGTTCTAGTGGTCAGGATATTGACATGACATTTTGAGGGCCTTGATTAACCTCACAGTAAAACCAGTCATAATAAAATTATGAATTATTTTTTCAAAATTATTTTATTATTTTGCCCCTTCTCCTTCTCCTTGTACCTGCTTTTACGCATACATCAAGACAAAACAATTGGTCTCACTGTATTTCTTACCTTCAAAATTACTCTAGGATAGATGAATATCCTAAGCCATGTAGTTTTCATGTTAGGAAAAAAGCAAAGGCTTTTAAGCCTTGAAATAAAGATCTACGTTCTCCCATCTTGTTGAAATGCACTTTAGCATTGCTAGTAATAGCTTCAATTATTTTCTTTAAGTCTTTAAAGATGTCTCAAAGTATAGCCAATGCACTTAGACTAAAAACATGTCTAAATGTATAAAAAAGCTAGTTGCAGACTGCAGGCAAACCTCAATTTAATATGTGAAGATGAGCATTTGGCCAAAAGTTTGCAACGGTGGATGTACTGAAGAAGATAAAAGAGTAGTCAATGAGCAGTAGAGTTTTAATGAACTGACCGGAGTATAAAAAGATAATTAGAGTCATAATTAGAGAACAGTAATTCATACCTGAAATTATATGTGAATACCCTACAGTAAAATCCTAGAGTTATTGGTTGGATCAATGTAATACTTTAAATGTAACCTAATGTTCACTGTTTCTGTAAGACAAGGAAGTAAAACACCTTATCTTCCCTTAAAGGCAGAACTGACTATGAGAAATGCCTTGTGCTAAAGCACTTTTTTTAAAACAAAGAATTTTAGCTCCTAGATATCAACAATGGAGCTAACTGTGGAAATTGACTTGTTCCCTTCACTCTGCAAAATATAATATTTCCTTCTGAAAATATCTTAAGTGCTCAGTGAGACAGCTTTAAAGTTAGCCAGTTTTAAAATACTCATTTTCATAGAGTGAAGTCATTCATCAAGTATTATAAATGGTATAATGAATTAGAGAAATCCTAGTTGTTCACAATGAAACCCCTTAAGCCTGACATAAAGTATACCCTGACAACAAAACATTTCTAGGAATTGAGAGAAGGATCCCAAAGAAGGTACTGATACTGTGGGACAACAATATTGACTACTAACAATTAATGAATAGAGACGATTACATTTGTCTCTCGATAAAAATAAAGAAATAGATTTTGGGTTTAACTTGCTCTTTACATCTGGGTGATTTTGGGTTACTTCTTGTATTAATCAGCTTGGGCTGCTATAAGAAAATAGCAAAGACTGAGTGACTTCAACATCAGGCATTTATTTTTTCACATTTCTGGAGTGTGGGAAGTCCAAGTTCAAGGTGCCAGCATATTCAGTGCTGATAAGAGGCCCTCTTGCTGCCTTGCAGGCAGCCTTCTCAATGCATCGTCACATGGTGAAGGGAAAGAAAGCTCGGTTTCCTCTTCCTCTTCTTACAAGGATGCTAATTCCATCATGTTGTCTCTACCTTCACGATCTTATCAAAACCTAATTACCTACCAAAAGCCCCATCTCCAAACACCATCATATTAGGATAGGGCTTCAACATATGAATTTTGGGGGACACAAATATTCAGTTCATAACACTTCTCTTTTATTTTCTAATCAATTTCTCTAGTCCATTCTGCCAAATACATGAATCATTCATTAAGCCAACATTTACTAAATGTCTACTGTGTGCCTACCACGTGCCAGGCACAAAGATAAGTAAGATATAACTCATCTTCTCTCACAAGGCTTCTTCATTAAATCCATATAGCTACTACTAATTTAACACTTCACTCTGGTTAATTATTTTATGATGATTAACTCATTTAGTGTTCACAACAACCTATGGGTATAGATATTATCCCAATTTTCTCAGAGAGAAAATTCAGGTTTGTGGAAGTGGAATAACACATCCAAGATCACAAAGTTAGAGAGTTGAAAACTGGCTTTGAGCCCATGCTACCTGACTTCAAATTCATGCCTCTCATTGACTATGCTGTAACACTCTTTTAACCCTCACTGGCTCTTCTCTACACTCCCTATCTTCATCTCTACTTCTTGATGTGTAGCTTCCCCACAAAATTTCACCTTTTTAAAAAATTTTTGAGCAGATACTGAACATTCAACAATGAGCTTGCCTCCTCTCTACAATCAACAATGAGCTTGCCTCCTCTCTAAAATTTTCTATTTGCTTCAACTATCCAATTCTCCTTCCACTGCTCAAGAGCATTTTCAGTTTCTGTTAGTGAAAAAAGTAATTGCTAAGAAGGAACCTGGTTAGGATTTTTTTCAGAGAGCCAGGAAGAGTAAAGGAGGGAATAATAGTATTTCAGTCAAAAGGGAGCTGAATTTGTAAAGGTAGGGATGAGAAATATGATTCAAAGGTTGAGGCAGGATCTAATAAAGATGTGTGGTTTGGACTTTTAAGGGGCAATTTTCAGGGTATTCCACTGGGTATTAAGCCAATCTGGCTTATAAAGCTTAAGCCAGATTTGGTTTTGTTAAAATAACTATGACATTTTGTTTGTACTAGTCTTCAGAGTTTACCTCACAGAAGACACAAAATGTTACCAGAGCCAAGGAAAAAGCCAAAGATGAAATGATACATCTCAAGCATCACTCATGGAGAGCCAGAGTTCCCAGAGTAGCTTATTTGATAGGGCACTGATACAATTTCTGAAGCATCAACATGATACATGTGCCTGATGTTATTATTTCTCTCAACAACTCTTTGTAAGGTAATAAGCATATGGATTGCTTAGCTTGTGCAAATGTTTTCTCCAGGCAAAAAGAATCAAGGAGGGGAAAAATTCTCTCCTTTATGTCGTACTAGCGCATATTTTGGCATGGAAAGAGAGTGCAAAGAGCGTGTTAATAAAGTGAAAAGTTGGTTAAAGATACAAACTTTAGAGTCAGAAATCTGGGTTCGAATTCAGCCTCCCCTGTTTCTAGCTGAGTGATTTCAAGCACGTTGCTTGACCTCCGAAAGGCTTGCTTTACCAATCCTAAAATGAGCACCACAGTATCTCCTGTTGGAATAAATGAAATAATTTATGTAAAGCAACAAAAAAAGTCCTTAACTCGCAGAAGGCACTCAATCAATAGTTGCTTTTTTTTTGTTTATGTAATGCCATAATGGCTTATGCTAATCCTTTCTTTAAAGTTAAAAGGAAGAGAACAGAAGAAAAGACCTCACTTTAGAATCCGAAACCTTTACTCAGAGTTTTCCACTGAAGACTAGGTAGGTGTATTTCCCCAAGAATCTGAGTAGCCAGATGAGACCAGTAGATGGACTGACCTCAAAAACACCGTGTCAGGGCAGGTTCAACTCCGAGATGCATCAGGCCAGTGCAGGCCCCCTCAAGGCAGGCACTTGCCTCAGGGACATTCATGAGGCCTCTGGTATTTTTAATGTCACCACACTGAGCTAGACACACACACACACACACACACACACACACGACACTCCATGGGGAAAAAGTAAAACTTTACTTTTTGACAAGAGAAAAACGATGTTAAATCTTTTCTATTTCCCCATAAGTTAAGACACAGTCCTTTGGCCCTCAGTTCACTAAGTTATAAAACCTTCAACTCTCTGCCAGAAATGCTTATAAATTGTAAGTCATCTTGCAGACCCCATTAGCAATCTTCAGTGCTAAATTGGTCCTTTCAGCATGATAAGTGCCTTTCCAGCCTGTGAAAGAGCATCTACTCTCTCTTCCACTTAGAAGTAAACTAGAGGAATTTTTTGTTGAGTTTTGCAGATTTACCTGAGCTGCTGGAGAATTCCCAGCAAAGACTCTGCCAAAAACTGCTGCTTATTGGTGTATGGTGAAACAAAGTTAACACTGAAATCATCATCCCCTGCATCAGTGCAAACAAGATTTCAACTCATATTTCAACTCCATCCAAGGAACCTAAAGGCTTGGCAAACTTCAATTCATTATACAAGTTTCATCTCAGGGAAAATCATCTTCAAACTGAGGAACAAGGCTACTAGGAGGTTTCTTGACACTGATTCAGGCAATAAAACAGAGTTGCTTCTTTGAGAAGCATAGAAACTAAGATTTTAAGAGTCACTTTATAAAAATCCATGATTAGAATAAGAGAGAAACAAAATGATGAGCAAGTGATTCAGTAAAAATAGATTCATCTGAAAGTCACATGCTCTCAAGAATGAGGACAGCAGAGACAGGAAATCATTTGTGTGCCTAAGAATGTCATTAAACCTGTGAATATATGGTTAATGAAAACAAAAATAAAACAGAAGTAATTTGAGGGGAAAACCTGAATAGATGGAAAATATACTTCATAACCAAAATTCGCAATAAAACATGACAGTCTTAACATATACACAGTCATAGACAGATAAAAGAGAAATAAGAGTGACAAGAAAAATGGGACACCAAAGATGGGATGAGGAAAATTAATGACAGAGGAATAATGCATCAATGAGACATGAAATGATTTTGAAGGTGAAAAACAATCTATAATAAATGTGCTAGTATTTCTAGAATTTTTTTATTTTTAATCTCAGACATCAAATACAGGTAAAAAAGCGTATTGTAAGGGACGTAATTTTTAGGTGCAATATTAAGCTGTGATTCTATTTGTAATAGAGAGATGGAGGAAAAAGACCTCTGAAAAATTCCTTAATTGGGAAGCAATTTGGTGCTACTCACTTAACTTAATATCAGCATCAGAAAATATAGAATGTTTTTAACAACATCCTACCTATTCAGTGACTTACTCTTTCTTCAACACCCAAGGTTCAAAATTAATAAATAATGAATTTTTATTGCTGGAATAACTGCATAAATTAGTGGCAATGTATTGAGCACATATTATTTATTTTAGCTCCTTCATCTATGTAGCCTTTTCTCACAATAACCACTCTTTTATCTTTATCTATAAATGGGATAAACTGAAACATAGAGGCTAAGAAACTTGCTAAATGCACACAGCTTGCAGGCTGTGACTTCAGGTCACTCAGTCCTTAAATATTTCTTCTTAGAAAGAGTTTGTATGCGTAATTGGGAGAGTTATTTACATATTGAACACCACATTATTACTTCTATGTCTTTTTATTTATTATCTGGTTAACTCATATATTTATATTAGCTCTATTCAGACTAAGATGGAGTGAAAAAAGTTCAAAAATAGAAAATAGCAAAGAAAAAAAAAGAAACATAAAGAGTAAGTCCCACCAGATAAGATTTAGGTTTCTTTAAAACATTTTCTGTTTTTTTTTTAATTTATTTCTGTAATAGACAGACTAGTATAAAACACAAAATATATTCTCCATACTTACTTATTGAATAATTCATTTCAGCTTTTCTTTTTCAATTTCCAAAGTCTGCCATATGCAGCAATAATAGAATCAATCCCCGGAGATTACAAAAATAAATAATAAGTCTCAGGCAGAGACAAGAAAATTGCAGTCTTGTAAAAAATTGATAAAATAAACATGCATGATACATTAATAATAATAGATAGTATTTGTTGACATTTACTTTGTGCTTGGCATTGTTCTAAAAACTTTACATAGGTTAGCCTCATTAATCTACATTACAATGCTGTGAAGAATTAAACCAACATTAATGAATTTAATTTTTGAAAAATAAACTTTTTACTTTAGTGTAGTTTTAGACTTACCAAAAAAGTGCAAAAATAGGAGATAGAGAATTCCCGTATACCCCACACCATCACTTCTTTAAAAATATTTTTAAAATTAATGTTTTTTAAATTTTATTTTAGGTTCAAGGGTACATGTGCAGGTTTGTTAAATAGGTAAATTGCCTGTTGAGGAGATTTTGTATACAGATTATTTAATCACCCAAGTAATAAGCATAATATCCTATTTATAGCTTTCAATCCTTGCCCTCCCCCAGCCCTTCATCCTCAAGTAGGCCCCAATGTCTGTTAATCGTTCTTTGTGACCATATGCACTCAACATTTAGCTCCCACTTATAAGTGAGAACATGTGGTATTTGGTTTTCTGTTCCTGCATTAGTTTGCTTAGGATAATGGCCCCCAGCCCCATTCATGTTGCTGCAAAGGACATGAAATAATTCATTTTTATGGTTGCATAGTATTCCATGGTGTATATGTATTACATTTTCTTTTATCTAGTCTATCATTGATAGGCACCCAGGTTGATTCTATGTCTTTGCTTTTGTGAATAGCGCTGCAATGAATATGTGTGCATGTGTCTTTTTGGTAGAACGATTTGTGTTCCTTTATGTATATACCCAATAATGAGATTGCTGGGTCAAGTGGTAATTCTAAGTCCTTTGAAAAGTCATCAAACCGCTTTCCACAATGGCTGAACTAATTTACATTCCCATCAGCAGTGTATAAGCATTCCTTTTTCTCTACAACCTTTCCAGCATCTGTTATTTTTTGACTATTTTATAATAGCCATTCTGACTGGTGTGAGTTAGTATCTCATTGTGGTTTAAATTGGCATTTCTGTAATGATTAGTGATCTTGAGCATTTTTTATGTGCCTATTGGCCATGTATATGTCTTCTTTTGACACTTCTCTGTTCATGTCCTTTGCCTACTTTTTTATGGGGTTGATTTTTGCTTGTAAATTTGTTTAAATCCCTTGTTGATGCTGGATATGAGACCTTTGTAGGATGAATACTTAGCAAACATTTTCTCCCATTTTGTAGGCCGTCTGTTTACTCTGTTGATAGTTTCTTTTGCTGTGCAGAAGCTTTTAGCTTAATTATGTCCCATTTGTCAATTTTTGTTTTGATGCAATTGCGTTTGATGTCTTCATCATGAATTGTTTGCCAGGTCCTATGTCCAGAATAGTATTTCCTAGTTTACCTTCCAAGGTTTTTATTGTTTTCAGTTTTAGATTTCAGTCTTAATCCATCTTGAATTAATTTTTGTATATGGCATAAAGAAAGGGTCCAGTTTCAATTTTCCATATACGGCTAACCAGTAATCCCAACGTTAGTTACTGAACAGGGAGTCCTTTCCTCTATGTTCGTTTTTTCTCAGTTTTGTCGAAGGTCATATGGGTCTGGGTGTGGCTTTATTTCTGGGCTCCTTATTTTATTCCAATGCTCTTTATGTCTGTTTTTGTACCATGCTCTACTGGTACAATGCTGTTTTTGTTACTGTAGTGTTTTTGAATACTGTAGTATAGTTTGAAGTCCAGTAATGTGATGCCTCCAGCTTATCTCTGTTTGCTTAGGATTGCCTTGGCTATTCAGGCTCTTTTTTGGTTCCATATAAATTTTAAAATCATTTTTTTCTAATTCTGTGAAGAATGTCATTGGTAGTTTAATAGGAATAGCATTGAGTCTGTAAGTGATTAGTGTATTAGGATTCTGTAGACTAACAGGAACAGAAACGGATATAGATGTGTGTGTCTGTGTGTGTATACACAGATATACCCATAGACACATAGATATATCTCTGTTTTAACAGATATGTAGAGATTGATATATGGATATCTATCTATAGATATAGATATATATAGAGACTTGGATCCCATGATTATGAAGCTTGACAAGTCCCATGATCTGTGATCTGCAAGCTGAAGACCCACGAGAGCCAGTGGTTTAGTTTCAGACTGAGTACAAAGACCTGAAAATCAGGAAAACCAGTGGTATAAATTCCAGTTTATGTCTAAAGGTCTGAGAATCAGGAAATTCTGTGGTGTAAGTATCAGTTCCAGTGCAGGACAAGATGAAGTTCCAGCTTGAAAACAATCAGCAAAGAAAGCACATTCTCATTTATCTCATGTTTTATTTTACTCAAGCTCCCAATGGATTGGATGAAGCCCACCCATATCAGGGACAGCAATCTGCTTAATTCAGACTACTAATTCAAATGTTAATCTCATCTAGAACCATCCTCCTACACATAGCTAGAATAATGCTTTAACCAAGTATCTGAGCACCTGATTCTCCAAATTGATGCATAAAATTAACCATCATAGCATGGAAAATTTGTTCCTGATATGGTTTGCCTTTGTGTCCCCACCCAAATCTCATCTCAAATTGTAGTCCTCATGTGTCAAAGGAGGGACTTGGTGTGAGGTGATTGGTCCATGGGGGTGGTTTTCCTCATGCTGTTCTTGTGACAGTGAGTTCTCATAAGCTCTGATGGTTTAAAAATGTGGCACTTTCCCCCTTGCTGTCCCTCTCTCCTGCTGCCATGTAAGAGGTGCCTTGCTTCCCCTTTGCCTTCCACCATGATTGTAAGTTTCCTGAAGCTTCCCCAGCCATGTGGAACTGTGAGTCAATTAAACCTCTTTCCTTTATATATTATCCAATCTCAGGTAGTTCTTTACAGCAGTGTGAAAATGGACTAATACAGTCACAGTAATGAACCAATGTTATACACTATTTTAAATAATGTCCATACTTAGACTTCCTGTTTTCACCTAATGTTCTTTTTTGACTCTAAAATCTTACCTGGATATCACATTACATTTGTTTTCATGTCTCTTTAGGTTACTTGGCTTTGACAGTTTTTCAGACTTTCCTTATTTTTGATAAAATTGAAAGCTTTCATGAATACTGGTCAGGAATTTGGTTTTATGTCTTACTATTGAAATTTATCTGATGATTTTTCTCATAATTAGACTGAGCTTTCAGGTTTTTGAAAGGAACACAGAGGTAAAGTACTATTTTCATCACATCAAAGGTAAATAATATCAAAGACATCACTATTGGTGATAACAGTGAAAAACTGGTTGAGATAGTATTTTTCAGGTTTCTCCATTGTAGTTACTTTTTTCCCTTTTTTAGACTGTACTCTTTTGAAGAGTCATTATACAGAGCCAACACTTATTAGTGAGAAGTTATGCTCAGGGTATCTGCATATATAATTTGAAATCTTTCCACATGTGAGTTTTTGTATTATACACCATTTATTTATGTATTCAATCAGTTATTTATATTATTATGGACCCAGGGATATTTAATTATTTAGATTACAATCCAGTACCACTTTGTTGTTGTTGTTGTTGCTCAAAATGTTTCAGCTTTGAGTTTTTGGAACTCTTTAAGTTGATTCCATTTTTCTTTAGACATACCCCAAATATTTGTGAGTATAGCCATATGGCTTCATTTCTGGGTTCTTTATGCTGTTCTATTGATCTGTGTGTCTATTTTTATACTAGTACCATGCTGTTTTGTTTACTATAGCTTTGTAGTATAATTTAAGGTCACGTAATATGCCTCCAGCTTTGTTTATTGCTGAGGATTGCTTTGGCTATTTGGGATCTTTTTTAGTTCCATGTGAATTTTAGGGTTGCTTTTTCTAACGCTGTGAAAAATGATATTGGTATTTTGATAGGAATTTCACTGAATCTGTAGACTGCTTTGAGCTGTATGGTCATTTTAATGATATTGATTTTCTTCTGATCCATGTACATAAAATATTTTCCATTTATTTCTGTCACATACAATATTTTTCAGCATTGTTTTGTAGTTTCTTTGTAGAGATTTTTTATCTCCTTGGTTACATATATTCCTATATTTTTGTTTTTTTTTATCCTCGTTAAATGGGATTGACTTCTTGATTTTGTTCTCATCTTGATCATTACCAGTGTATCAAAATGCTATTGATTTTATATCCTGAAACTTTACTGAATTTATTTATCAAATCTAGGAGTCTTTTGGTGGAGTCTTAGGGTTTTCTTATCATATCATCAGCAAGCATGATAATTTGACTTCTTCATCTCCAATTTGGATGCCTTTTATTTATTTATTTATTCTTTTTATCTGATTACTTTGGCTAGGGCTTCTAGTACTGTGTTGAATGGGTGTGGTGAAAATGGGCATTCTGGTCTTATTCCAGTTCTTATGAGTAATGCTTTCAACTTTTCCCCATTCAGTATAATGTTGCTTGTGAGTTTGTCAAAAATAGTTTTTATTATTTTCAGGTATGCTCCTTCTATACCTAATTTGTTAAGGGTTTTTATCATGAAGCCATGCTGTATTTTATCAAATGCTCATTCTGCATCTGTTGAGATAATCATATGGTTTGTGTTTTTTATTCTGTTTATGTGGTGAATGACATTTATTGATTTTTGTATGTTGGACCATCCATTCATCCCTAGATTAAAACCAAATTGATTGTGGTATATTATATTTTTGATGTAATGTTGGATTCAGTTTGCTAGTATTTTCTTGAGGATATCTGCATGTATGCTCATTAAGAACTTTGGTCTGTAGCTTTCTTTTCTTCTTGTGTCCTTTTCTGGTTTGAGAATCATGTTGATATTGAATTTATGTAATAAGTTAAGGAGAATTCCCTCCTCCTCAATTTTTTCAGAACCGTTTCAGTAAGACTGGTACCAGTTCTTTGCACATCTGGTAGAATTGAGCTGTAAATCGATCTGTTTCTGAGCTTTGATTATTGAGGGATTTTTCATTATTGATTCAATCTTGCTACTGGTTATTGATCTGTTCAAGATTTCTATTTCTTCTTTGTTCACTTTTAGAAGGTTGTATGTTTCCAAGGATTTATCCATTTCCTCTAGCTTTTCTAATTTGTGAGTGTGGAGTTACTCATAGTAGTCTCTGATGATGGTTTTTATTTCTGTGGTATCAGTTGCAATGTCTCCTTTTTCATTTCTCATTGTGTTTACTTGAATTGTCTATCTTCTAGGTTTGTCTAGCCAGAAGTCTATCAATTTTGCTCATCTTTCCAAAGAAGCTATCTTTTGTCTCATTAATCATTGTATTTTTTTTGTCTCAATTCCACTTAGTTCTTCTCTAGTCTTTGTTATTTCTATACTTAACCTAGCTTTTTGGTTTGTGCATTCTTATTTTTCTATTTTCCTAAGGTGTGATGTTAGATTGTTAATTTGTGATTTTTCCATTATTTTGATGTGGCCACTTACTACTATAAACTTCTCTCTTCACACTGCATTTGCTATATCCCAGAGGTTTTGGTATATTTTGTCTCCCTTTTTTTTTTCATTTCAAAAATGTTTTAATTTTTGTCTTAATTAAATCCTCTACCCAAAATCATTCCAGATAACCTTGTTTATGTCCATGGAATTGGTCTTAAGTTTTATTCCACTGTGGTTTGAGAAGATACTTGGTATGATTTCAATTTTAAAAATGTACTGAGACTTGTTTTATGGCCTAATATATGGTCTATTTTTTGAAAAATATTCCATGTGTTGATGAGAATATATATTCTGTGGTTGTTGCATAGAATGTTCTGTAAATGTCTGTTAGGTCCATTTGATATTGAGTTTAATTTAAATCCAGTGTTTGTTTCTTGATTTTCTGTTGTGATGATCTGTCTAGTGTTGTCAGTAGGGTGTTGAAGTCTCTCACTCTTGTTGTTTTTCTGTATTTCTTAGATCTAGTCATATTTGTTTCACAAATCTGAGTGTTCCAGAGTCAGATGTATACATATTTAGGATTGTTATAGCTTCTCGTTGAATTGATCTTTTTATCAATATATAATTGTTTATCTTTTTTTACTGTTTTTGACATAAAATCTGTTTTATCTAATACAAGTATAGCTATTCTTGCTTGCTTCTGGTTTCCTTTTTCATGGAATATCTTCTTTCAACCCCTCACCTTCAGTCTATAAGTGCGTTCACCAGTAAGGTGAGTTTCTTGTAGGCAGCATATGGTTGGTTCTTTTCTTTTATACATTTTACCAATCTGTACCTTTTAACTGGAGCATGCACTCTTTTTACATTCAAGATTAATATGGCCATTTGAGGCTTTGTTCCTTTCATAATGCTAATTGTCATATAGTTGCTTGGTAGATTTTTTGTTTCTTTTTTTTTGCTGTTTATCTTTGTGGTTTGGTGAAGTTCTTTTACATTGCCATTTCATTTCTTTCTCTTCCTCATTTGTTTAACTGTTTTATAAGACCTGTGAGTTTTATACTTCATGTGTTTTTGCGATGACTGTATTGACCTTTCATTTCCATGTCTAGAACTCCTTTGTGCACTTCTTG
The DNA here is from genome assembly GCF_009828535.3 of Hylobates moloch. Lineage (NCBI taxonomy): Eukaryota > Metazoa > Chordata > Mammalia > Primates > Hylobatidae > Hylobates > Hylobates moloch. The sequence goes on along the minus strand of NW_026652288.1, from coordinate 85,625,498 downwards.
TAGTACCAATGACAAATTCCCTCATCATTTGCTTGTTTGGTAGACACTTTACTTCTCCTTCATTCATGAGGTATATTCCAGCAGGATACAAAATTTTGAGTTGACAATTCTGCTTTTTTTTTTTTTTTAAGCGCTATGAAAATAGGATCCCAATCTCTTCTGGCTTGTAAAGTTTTTATTGAGAAGTTCATTATTGGTCTGATGGAGTTTTCTTTGTAGATGGCTGGATATTTTCTTTTGCTGGTTTTAGTTTTAGTTTTTTTTTTTAATCTAGGTTGAGCTTAGACAATCTGATGACTATATATCATGATGAGGATCTTCTTTCAATGTATTTTTCTGAAGTTGTTGATCCTCTTGTATCTGAATGTCTAGATCTTTTGTTAGAATAGGGAAGTTTTCTTCAATTATTTCCACAAATTGGTCTTTAATTTTTTTATTTTTTCTTCTCCCTCAGAAATATTTATGCTTCATAGGTTCAGATATTTAAGAAGTCCTATACTTCTTGAAGCCTTCATTCATTTTTAAACATTATTTTTCTTCATGTTCATGTGATTGTATTTTTGAAAAACCTGTATTCAAGTTCTGACATTCTTTCTTCTATTGTTGAAGGTTTCAACTCTACTTCATAATTTCTTCAGTTATTTTTTATTTCCATAAGTTTTATTTTTTAAAAAATATCTACCTCTTGGGTAAATTTCTATCATATCCTAAACCATATCCTCAATTGATATTCTGATTTATTTGTATTGGTTTGCATCTCAATGAGTTTCTTTAAAGTAAATATTTTAAATTATTTGCTATTTCAAAATTTTCATTTTGGTTAGGATCCATTTCTAGAAAGTTAGAGTGATTCTTGGTGGTGGTGTAACACCCAGTTTCTTCTCCAGAATTGTTATGCTGGTTCCTTCTCATTTGGAAAAATGTCACTTCTTATTTTATAATTTAGTTTTATTTAAATGGGATTTTTGTTTTCCCACCTTAAGGACGTGACTATATTGTCTTTCGAATAGGATCTTTTGGCTTTGCTTCTGGGTGCCTTCACTGGCAAGTCCCTGTATGAATTCTTTGGTTATAGATAGCCTTAGTGTGTGGCTTTCTCAAACACCAGTTGTACTAGTAGTGTACTGAGCATGTGAACAGGCTCATGGCCTCCTGTAGGGTGGGGTTGACAGAGGTTTTATAAAGCTTATTTCATTTCTAAGAGCTGCGTACTTCTGGCAGCAGATTTTGTATTGGGTTGTGCAGTTCAACCTCCAGGCCAGTAGGTGGCACTTTCAGGTAAGAGTTGGCTGCAGCAGTGGCAGTAGGGATGATGCTTGATCTTTGTTTACCAGGAAAAGCTCTCCACAGCCTCAGGCAATGGGTTGGCCCATAAAATGCAGAGTGTGCAGGGCTCTGCACTCAGCCCTGAGGTGTGGGAGTGATGCTGGGTGGAGCTGGACTGGGCTGGCCTGCCCTAGGGTCCTGCAATGGCAGGCACAAGCACCATTTGTGATACAGGTGGCAAGGAAGTTGTGTAGACTGTATGATTTTCTTGGTCACAGATGGTCTTATTGTGGTGGCTTTCCCAAATGCCTGGTGTAGTAGTAACATACCCTGTGGGGGAGCAGGCTCAAGTCCCTCTGAGTACACAGGGTGGTGTGAACAGTGGAGGTGGCAGAGGTCATGCAAATCTCTTCTCTTTTTCAAATGTTGTGCAATTGTATCAGCAGATGTAAAAAACAAAAAGGGCTTTGCAGGTTTGTCTCCCAGCCAGTAGGTGGCACTTGCAGGTGAGAGCCAACTGTGATAATGGCTGTTGGGCTTTTGCTTGACCTTTGTTAACCAGAAGTACTGGGAAGCTGCAGGCAATAGGCTGCGCTGTGGGACTTCCAGGGGTCCCAGTCCCATGCTCTGCCTCTGAGGCTGGTGGTTGGTGTAAAGCTGGGCAGGGCTGAGCCAGGCAGGGCTGTACTCAGCCTCCCCAATGGTAGGCACAAGCAACAGCCATAACACGGATCAGAAGGCAGTGCTCAGGCCACTGGGGCAATGCTTCAAGGAGGAGCAGAGCAACTTATTTTGTGCCAAAGAGTCAGCATGGGAAAAGAGAAGCAGTTTGTGCTCCACAACCTAGCAGATGGTAGTGACAGCTGCCTCACTCCCACACCCTTGACCCAGCAAGGCTCCCTCCCATAACCCGCTCCTGGCAGCAAGCTGAAACAGTAAGTCAAGACACAAGCAATCTGTCTTCAGATTACAAAACTGTCCTATGTCACAAAACTCCCTGCCAGGAACAAAAACTTGGACTCCCAGGCCACACCCCTCCAACTCCAGTCCTGCATCCTGCAGCGGGACTGCCCAACTCTTATGTCCATGTTTCAAACCCATGCTACACTCATCTCTCATATCTGGCCATGGGGCTTTTCCTCCTCTTAAGACTACATTGCAAATCTCATTCTTGAGATTCTCCAAACTGGTGACTAATGCTTGTTCTGGATAACAGATTTCTGCACAGCCCCCTGTGAGTTAAGATCAGGAATGATCTCCTATTAGCATCAAGGTCTGGGAGCATGTGCAAAGTACTTCCTGCTGCCTCTTCTTCTCACAGTCTCTTCACTGACCCCTGAATTGTATCCTGCACTTGGAAGAGTCAAGGAGCTCCTCTGTGGCTGGGATTGCCTGACTACCAAGTGGAAATGTATACTGTGAAGACACTCTTCCCCTCTCAGGAACTTGGAACTCACAGTTTTCTGTCAGACCCACAGTGTGGTCAGCTGCCCACCATATTTTTCAAAGTATACAAAGTTTGTTTCATTTTTATATTGAGCTTCCATATTCTTTCCTTGATAAAAGTTCACAGTGTGAATCTCTGCACACTATTTTGCTATTTCCAAGTGAATGAGGTTCGCTAACAAAGCCTCTATGCCTCCATCTTGGAGGAAAAAAAAAGCTAAGTATCGATACATTTTTGTTTTTATTTTTATTTACTTCGAAAGTTTTAAATTTTTACTGAGACTTCTATTTTGACCTCTCGCTTATTTAGAAATGTGTCAATTTTCAGATATTTGGAGCTATTTCAGTTATCTACATGTTACTGACTTCTGTTTGAGCTTCATTGTAGTGTGAGAACATACTTTGTATTAATTTTATTGTTTTATATTTTTAAGATGTCTTTTATGGCCCAAATGTGGTCAGCCTTGAAGAATGTTCCACGTGATCATGAAAAAAAATGTATTCCGCTATTGTGGATGTACTTTGCTAAACATGTCAACTAGATAAGTTAGTGATAGAGATGTTCAGTTTAAATGTATTTTTATTTTCTGCCTGTTGCATCTGTCAGTTACTAATGGGGGAGTGTTGAAATCTCCAGCTGTAATAGTGCCTCTGTTAGCCTATTTCTCCTTCAGTTTTATCAGTATTACTGCATGTATTTTAATGTTCTCTTGTTTGAGACATAGACATTTAGGATTGTAATGTCTTTTTGAAGAATTAACCCTTTTATCATTAGATAAAGCTCTTTAGCCCTAATAATATCTATCTTTCCTGATGTCTGCCTTGTCTGAAATTAGTATACCTCCTTTGCTTTCTTTTGATTAGCACTTTGTGTGTTTCTTTATCTTTTTACTTTTAACCCAGATGTGTCTTTATATTTAAAATGGGTTTCTTGTAAGTGACATATAGTTAGGTTTGGTTTTGTTATCCTCTTCAACAATTTCTATCTTTAATTGGTATATTTAGAACATTAACATCTAGAGAGATTATTGAGTGATATAGTTGTATAACTATCTACTATGCTTATAACTGTATTCTATTTCTTGTAGTTTTTTCCTTGTTTATTTTTTCCCTCCAATTTTTCTGAATTCTGTGATTTTAACTGACTATATATAATATTTCATTTATATCTAACATTAGTGTATTAATTGTACTTCTTTTTTAAAAAAAATTAATGATCACTGTAGAATTTACCAAATAAAATGTAAGTTAATCTATCTTTACCTCAAACAACCCTATACCACTTTATGTGTAATGAATATTGTATTAGTTCATTCTCACACTTGCATAAAGAAATACGTGAGACTGAGTAATTTATAAATACAAGAGGTTTAATTGGCTCACCGTTCTACAGGCTATACAAGAAGCATGATGGTTTCTGGGGAGGCCTCAGGAACTTTCAAGCATGGCAGAAGGTGAAAGCGTTAGCAGGCACATTTTGCATGGCTGGAGCAGTAGGAAGAGAGAGAAAGAGGGAAGGTACTGCACACTTGTAAATAACTAGATCTCATAAGAACTCTATTGCAAGATAGCACTAGAGGGATCGTGTTAAATCATTAGAAACCACCCCCATGATCCAATCATCTCCCACCAGGCCCTGCCTCCAACATTGGGGATTACAATTTGACATGAGATTTGGGCAGGGACACAGAACCAAATCATATTATTCCACCTCTGGCCCCTCCTAAATTTCATGTCTGTCTCACATTTCAAAATACAATTATGCCTTCCCAACAGGTTCCCAAATTCTTAACTTATTTCAGTATTAACTCAAAAGTCCATAGTCCAAAGTCTCATCTGAGACAAAGCAAGTCCCTTCTGCCTGTGAGCCTGTGAAATCAAAAGAAGTTAGTTATTTTCAAGATACAGTGGGGGTACAGGCATTGAGTAAATACTCCCGTTCCAAAAGGGGGAATTCAGCCAAATGAACAGTCTAAAACCCAGAAGGGCAGTCAATGAATCTTAAAGCTCAAAAATAATTTTTTACTCTATGTCCCACATCCAGAGCACACTGATGCAGTGGGTGGGCTCCCAAGGTAGCTCTTCAGAGCTCAGCCCCCATGGCTGCTCTCAAGGGCTGGTGAGTGCCTGCAGCTTTTCCAGGTGCACAGTGCAAGCTGTCAGTGGATCTATCATTCCGGGTTCTGGAGGTCAGTGGCCCTCTTCTCACAGCTTCACTAGGGAGTGCCTCAGTGGGAACTCGGTGTGGGGCCTCCAACCCCATGTTTCCTCCCCACACTGCCCTAGTAGAAGTTCTCCATGATGGCTTCACCCTGTACCAGGCTTCTGCTTGGACATCCAGGCTCTTCCATATATCCTTTGAAATCTAGGTGAGACTCCCAAGCACCAGCTCTTGTACTCTGCACACCCACAGGCTTAACACTACAGGGAGGCTGCCAAGGCTTATGGCTTGCATTCTCTGGAGCAATGGCTATAGCTTTATGTACCTTGACCCCTTTCAGTGAAGGCTGGAGCTGGAGAGGCTGGGATGTGGGTAGCAGTGTCTCGAGGCTGTGCAGGGCAGAGGAGCCCTGGACTTGGCCCATCAAACCATTATTTCCTCCTAGGCCTCTAGGCCTGTTATGGGAGGGGCTGCCATGGAAGTGTTTGAAATACCTTCAAGGTGTTTTCCCCATTGTCTTGGTTATCAACATTTGGCTCCTTTCTACTTATGCAAATTTCTGCCGCAGGCTTAAATTTTTCCCCAGAAAGTGAATTTTTCTTTTCTACCACATGGCCAGGCTGTATATTTTCCAAACTTTGATGCTCTTATTTAAATATAAGTTCCAATTTTACATCATTTCTTTGCTCACAAATATGAGCTAGCCTGCTAGAAGCAGCCAGGCAACATCCTGAATGCTTTATTGTTTAGAAGTTTCTTCCAACAGATACCCTAAATCATCATTCTCAAGATCAAAGTTCCACAGATCCTTAGAGCAGGGGTACAGTGCAACCAATTGCTTTGCTAAGAAACAAAAGTGACCTTTGCTCCATTTCCCAATAAGTTTCTCATTTCTATCTAAGACCTCATCAGCCTGACCTTACTGCCCATATCACTACCTGCATTTTGGTCACAACCATTCAACAAATCTCTAGGAAGTTCCAAACTTTCCCTCATTGTTCCGTCTTCTTCTGAGCCCTCCACACTGTTCCAACCTCTGCCAGTTACCCAGTTCCAAAGTCTCTTCTGCATTTTTAGGTATCTTTATAGCAATACTTCACTCCCAGTAACAATTTTCTGTATTAATCCATTCTCACACTGCTATAAAGAAACATCTGAGACTGGGTACTTTATAAAGACAAGAAGTTTAATTGGCTCAAGGTTCTTCAGGCTTTTTGGGAAGCATGATGGCTTCTGGAGAGGCCTCAGGAAACTTTCAATCATGGTAGAAGGTGAATGAGGAGAAGACATGTCTTACATGGCCAGGGCAAGAGGAAGAGGGGGCAGGGGAGGTGCCACGCACTTTTAAATAACCAGATTTCGTGAGAACTCTATCACAAGATAGCACTAGGGAGCTGTTTCTAAACCATTAGAAACTCCCCCCATAAGCCCATCACCTCCCACCAGGCCCCACTTCCAACGTTGGGGATTACAATTCAATGTGAGATTTGGGCAGGGACACAGATCCAAACCATATCAGATATACACTATACAGAGTATTCCAAATTCTTCCTTTTTATTCTTCGTAACATTATTGGCATTTATTTCACTGATCTTTATGCTTTAGTCACCCAATATCCTGATAATATTATTACTTTTAACAGATAATCATATTTTAAACAAATTGAAAATAAGAGTATAAATATTTTATTTTACCTTCATGTTTTTTCTTCTGTGGTGCTTTTTCTTTCTTTATGTAGATTCAAGTTTCTAGCATGACATTTTTCTTTCTGCCTAAATAACTTTTACTGTTGTTTTGCAGTTCAGGACTACTACTAATTAATGCCCCTTCCTTCTTTCTTCTTCTTCTTGTTTTAAATTTAGTCTGAGATAATATATTTCTCCTTCACTTTTGAAGGATAATTTCACTTCTGGGTTAGTAGGATCTATTTCATCCAACATATTAAAAGTTTTACTGTACTCTCTTTTTGCTTGCATACTTTCCGAAGTAAAATCCTTTGTAAATCTTATTCTTGGTCCTCTATGTAAGGACCTCCCTCTTTTTGAATATAATATTTCTAGATAGGTTTGTCTCCTTCTCCTTTGGTATTTATCCTGAATACTGTTCTCTGAAATTTCCAAACCTGTAGTTTAGTGTCATTAATTTTGAAAAGTTCTCAGGCATTATTATTTCAAATATTTATCTACTCCATTCTCCCTTTCTTTGCCTGCTGGTATTCCAACAAGTACATTTTGATATTGTTCTACAGTTTGGGGATATTCTATTCTGCATTTTACATTTCTTTTATTTTCTGAACTTTTTTGAGGAGAAGTTTCTATTGACATATCTTCAAGCTCACTGATTTTTTCCTCAGCTATGTCAAGTCTACTAACAAACCCATCAAAGGCATCCTTTATTTTTGTTACAGTGATTCTGATTTCTAGCATCTCTTTTTTATTCTTTCTTAAACTTTCTACGTCTGCTTAAATTAACTATCTGCTCTTAAATGTTGTATTTTTTTCATTAGAGACTTTAGTGTATTAAACACAATCATTTCAAAATCCCTGTCTGATAATTCCGACATCTGTGTCATACCTGAATCTGGTTCTGATGATTGCTTTATTGCTTCAGATTGTGTAATACTTGCATTTGATGTATCATGTAATTTTTTGTTGAAAGCCAACAGCATGTTATACTGGATAATAGAAAATGAGATAAATAGGCCTTTATTATGAAGATTTATGCTAATATGGTTTGGGCTGCAATGTGTCCTGTAGCTATAGGTGCTAGAGGCTTCAAATTTCCCTAGTGCCTTGTTTTTGTCTCACGTCTTGACTTCGGATTTCCCTAAACACTATTGTCTTAAAAAGTCTGTGTCTTGAAGCTCTTTCAACTATTACTATATTGGAGTTCTGTTAGTGTAATGAGAAGGTGTAGGGAATGGAGAGCATTCTGTAGTCTTCTGATTACATCTCATTGTTTTAACAGACCTATATCTTAGAACTGTGACATTCACAAGTACTTCTGCAGTGATGTAGCTTTTCTGTTTTTTGCTTTTTTCTCCCTGTCCGTTGCTCCCTTTCCTGTTTGCTGTATCCTAATCCATTTCCCTAAAACTTTATTGACTTCCGCCATGAAGCTAGAGGAGGCAGGAGTGGGAGGAATACCCTTCCTCCAATGAGATAAGTCTGACAAGTCTTCACCCCTGGAGCAGAGTCTATTTTTGTACAGAAGTCTAGGCATATTTCATAATTTATTTTGCCCCTGTCACTGCCAGAGCCATGAGGGAGTGTCTCTGATCTTCACTGTGAGAACTCAACAGAGTTCCTGCAGGTAAATCCCCCCCAAAATATATGGTCCCCTATGACCGCTGACACCAGGCATTTCTCATTCTCACTCTCATACTAGTCTACACTCAGCCTCTCACAATTCATCCAAAGTACCTTGTAAGTCTTTCTACCAGTTCATAGCTTCAAAGTCTTTTGCTACAAGTAGATAGCTCTCGTCTCTGACTCTGGATGATCCCATCTCTCCAGATTTCTGTTTTGCCCTGAAACTTCAGTTCTCTGTTGGGGCCACAAAAAGTAATTGAGTTTCAGTTTGTTCAGCTTTTTCTTGTTGGGAGGACAGGATTGTGACTTCCAAGCTCTTTACATGTCACAACTGAAGCAGGAAATATTCAACCACTTTTAACTTACTAGTATTACCTCTCTTTGAATGATTGAAAGCCAGAGAGCTCATATAACTTGCCAAAGATCATGTTCTGGGAATTGCTGAGTCATGAGTTGACCTCAGATAGTCTGATTCTGGTAGCCATGATCTTAACCACTATAATACACTCTCTCCGTGCTGAATAAAATAACGCTATTAAAGATGTGAACAAAACTATGGTGGAGCAATGAAAAGGAGCAACAAACTTTAGGAATTAACTGTACAGGAAAACTTCATGAAAGTGGTGACAAATGAGCTGGTGCAGAGAACGAGGAGTTTACTAGGCAAGGGAAGGTAGAAAGTTTTAAGGAAAGAAACAACAGGTTTAAAGACAAATAAATATTTTAAAAGAATGCCATTTTTTCAGATTAGGTCGTTGAGGTAGAGGTTATATGGTCAGGCCACTCATAAATCTGGAGCTAGGCTCTGTGCCTTGTGAAAGGCTATACTAGGGACTCTGTATGTCATCGATGTTGTAACTGACAGAGAATAAAAAATAGTTTTTTAAAGTAATAAAGAATGCATTAGGAAGATGACCCAAAATAGATGGGTAACAAGTACTTATCTAAAAGACTGTAACTGAAGCGAGAATAAAACATGAAGAATATGTGTTTATATATGAGAGCATTTATATATAATGTTTGATTCTCTTGTGGACAAAACTAAAGCATGAAAACACAGTCTCTCAAGATGCTGACTTAAATCTCTCCAAGCTCTTTGTTGCTACCTAAAGTTCTCATCAGTACATAACACTTAGGGTAAATGGGTTTCATGAGAATTGATATGGTTTGGATGTGTGTCTCCTCCACATATCATGTTGACTTGTAATCCCCAATGTTGGAGGTGGAGCCTGGTGGGAGGTATTTAGATCATGGAGGTGGATCTCTCATGAATGTCTTAGTGCTGTCTCCTTGGTGATGAATGAATTCCTGCTATGATAGTTCATGTAAGACCTATTTTGTATAAAAGAGTGTTCCAATTCCCCACCTCTCTCTTATTCTTTCTCTCACCATGTAATATGTTGGCTTCCCCCTTTGTCTTCCACCATGATTGTAAGCTTCCTGAAGTCCTCACCAGCACCGAGCAGATGTTGATGCCATGCTCCCTGTATAGCCTACAGAACCATGAGCCAATTAAACCTCTTTTCCCTGTAAATTACCCAGCCTCCAGTATTTCTTTATCATGATACAAAATGGACTAACACAAGAATTTTTCTCTATGTTTTCACTACTGACATCAAAGACATTTGAACTCAGAGGCTAGTGTTTATTGCTTACATAATTATTATGATTTATATAAAATATGTCCTGTTTTAAAAATCTCATTTAAAATGCAAAAATGATAAGTACCATACATACCCTCAAAATATTTCTGTAGAAAATATTTTCTGTAGAAAAATTGAACATAATCATAGTTTCGAGACAAGGAATTTAAACAAACATTAGGCAACACAGCTCCAGAATGCTCTCTTTTACTCAAGCACATTTGTGACTTTGTATAATCATCAAGTTACATATAAGGAGGAACCTATTCCATCCATTTTTCTCTAAATTCTAGAAAAAGCTTTGGGATTGTTTATACACCCCTCAGCAATGTTCTTCCAGATGATATTTCTGTAGATCAATTTATGGTAAATGGAATTTTTGTTCAACTCTTTACTACCTGGCTACTATATTGGCGCTCATTTTTGTCCACAATTTTCATACTTCTATGTATCTGTATTGGCATGGTTGAGCTTATCTACGTATCCATGCTGACCTTAAATAAGATTTGAAACTCAAAGGGAAGAACATGACAATTGCTTCCTACCTTGGATCTTGCTACCTTTTATCTCTCACCCCTTAACAGGATGCCTAATACTTAACAATATAGACAAGAAGAGTAATATCTAAATAATTAAACAGGATGTATTTGTGTTCCGACTTTCTGGTGTCAGAAATACAGACCAGTATAAGGGCTGCTGGCTAATTCCTTTACTCTCACTCAATAGTAGCAATTTAAATTGGGAGGAAATTACATACAAAAATATTGAGCAGATTTTATTAGATTATTCTCTGAAACCATTGCAAGAAGAGTTTGGAGAAAGAATTATCCTTGACTAGAATCAGGCCTCCTGATCACTAATCTATTGGACTAGAACTGTTCTGAGCAAGGGACTCTAACTTCAGATTTTCAGAAGAAGAGTGAAAAACCAAAACTAGTCAAGAAACCAAAATCAATAACACCCAAAAGAGCTGAAATAGAGTAAAGGCTATGGGCAGAAATAGACATAGAAAATGGGAGCACATGAATGATAAGGGTGGGAGGAAAAATCAACAACTACAAGAAATGAAAGCTATCTCTTAAGTGACTACCCTTAAAAAAAAAAACAAGAATCAAATTCACAATAGGAAGAATTGCCCCACTGTCTGTGTCTCTGTCTTTGTCCCACTCTCTCTATGTTGATACATGCGGGAAAATGCTCATTTGCAGAAAAGGGAAGCCATATGGCCAAACTAAAGCTCAGAGGAAAGCAATATTTTAAGCTCCATTGGACTAGCAAGACTCTATACACAATCATCATTAAACAAAAAAAAAATAATAATAACGGCTCCATTAGCAGTGTGAATTTTAATTAGTTTATGTTTTTGTAAATAGCAAGCTTGGTTTTACTGGAAAAATAACAATAAAAAGAAATTATCAGGCAGAAAAAAAATCTCAGATGACCATGGACAATGTTAGTGAAACATAAATAGGGAACAAAGGAAAACTAGCAAATTATATTGTCTAGTGTGAAAAAAGTTTGCTTGGCTGTTGAATGGTAAAGATTCCTCAATGACTACTATCTGAAATCTATACTATAACATATAACATAATCATTGTATAAGTAAATAATTAATGTGTCAAATATTAAATAAACTACTAAGGGTAATGTGAAGCAATTCTGTGAAATTCCAGAAAACCTTCTAAATAAAGAAAGAAAATGAATAGGCAAAAGTTGTAAAAATTTAAAGAGTTGTGAGTATGATGGGTCAAGCAGCCTTTATCTGCTCAGAGGGTTTTGTAAGAATAAAACTATTAAAAAATAAATTTACTGCAAATCTCACTCTATAGTTTCTGTAGTTATAATGAAAATCATTTAAATGAATATTTGATGTGTATAAATGAATAAAGATGAACTGAATAAATGAATGGAAATGGAACATAAATGCTAAATGGTGGAAATTAAATGAATAATTCCCTTGAATAAATCAGCTTCACTACAGTTTGCTAGCATGCTATATAGAGCAATACCATCTAAAATGGTAATTTTTAATGGATTATAGTAAAGAATTTCCACAAGAAGTATATAAATTTATGGCTATAATCAATATACTCTAAATACACTTTTAAAATATTCTGTCCTTTAAGTGCTTTAACACATTATATTTAAATAATATGTTTTTCACGGAGATAGATTATTCAACATTTCTTTCAGTAATTCTTTAACATTGAGATGACTTATGTTCCTGGGAATAGGAGAAATCTTTTTCCATGTATTTTCTTCTCAGAACATTAAACATATTAGCCTAATTATCCTCCGCTTACTATCATTGTTATTCATCTGAAACATTTCCAATTGTCCTTTCTATGCCTATTTTTGGATTAGGTCAAAACAAACCATATTGAACCCTAATCAGACTGGGTTATAGAATTTAGAATTAAGGAGTATTTGGTATTTGTCTTCAAGTATTGGAAATTCCTAATCTTTTTTTAAAAAGGGAATTTTATATAAAAAGCTCCCATTTTTAAACCACAAGTAAAGAAAGCAACTGGAATTATTGGAAAATAAGGCTCATCAGTATTTTGTAAACAGTTAAAGTTTTATATATTTAAGTTTCTGGAGAAAAAGATCATCTCTTGATAAATGAAGTTCTGAGATCCTGCTCAAATAAATAGTTAAGCCTTCTGTGTGAATAGAAGAGTGATTATTTATAGTTTAAACAGTATGTTTTTATATCCATGATAAGTTTAAACAACTGAAAAATACAAATCTTTTTTAAACTTCAAGCCTTAATATAAAGAATTGCTTAAAGTACCAATTCATGTTAAATAGTACAATGGTAAATATTGGCCTGGTTCACACTGACTTGTTGCCAATTCCAAATTGGTGGGCTCTGAACTCTTAAAGTTTCAAATTCTAGTTAAAAACAATAAATCTTACAAAGTACTAACTATTAATCTAGCAAATTGGAAGTTGTGTACTTTTTGAAACTGTACCAAGGTAGGTAGTGGAAGACTTTGTCCCTGTGCCAGATGTATAATTGGCTGACTATGTAATTGCAAAAAGATTTTATAGGTTTTGTCTGAATGTCGCAAGTGCAGAATTATCTATACATTTTTAAAAGGGGGTTTATTAATTTGTTTTCTAGAGTTATATTTTTATTATTTTAATTATATAATTAATACATACAAGAAATATATAGCATTATAAATTAAAATGCTTAATAATTCCTTTGAACAGCCTCTTAGCTAGCATTATTAACTTAATAACTTAATAAAGAGCATTATTAACTTAATAACTTAATAAAGAACATTTCAGTATTCTTTGATTTACATATGTTCCTCCTCAAGCCTTTGCCCTCCCTCCCCTCCCCCTTGTTTATCATTTTTTTGAAGTCTTAACGAACAGGTTTATATATATGTTTATCTCCCTAAAATATAAGTTATTTCTTTTTGCTTTCAAATTCCACAAAAGTAACATATCATGTTATTTTTTGAACCTACTATTTAGCTATAGTTTATTAATTTTTAATTTGATATTTATTTTATTTTATGAATATACTATATTTTACCTATTCTTCTGAGATGAAATGTTTTGGTGATTTTCCTCATTATTTTGTTTAGCATATATTTATTAAACATCTTCTAGGTGCCAGGCACTGTTTTAACAGAAAAAGAAAATGGACAAAAAGTTTCCCAGTTTTCATGGAACTTATGTTACAGTGAGATGAATATCTTACATGTCACAGGTAGGAACTATTTGTCATAGACTATCTATACATTCAGATTTATAAATTGTTAATATTTTATTAACATTAAATATCTTTTACATGTAGTTAAACAAATTTTCTCACCAATCAACAGTATACAAGAGTTGATCACATCCTCTCCAACAGTTGGTGTTACCAGTATATAAACATCAGTCGATCTACTGGATGAAAAAAGAAAATCTAATTTTCATTTTCTTATAAGAAGTGAGGTTGAGCATCCTTTTGATGTTTACTCACCATCCATATTTTCTTATTTTGGTAAAATATGTGTTCATGTCTTACCTTCCTTTTTCTATTTTTTTGTCTTTATGTTAATTTGAAAGACTTTTATGCATTCTGAAAAATAATACTTTGTTGAAAATATATCCTCATTTTTATGACATCTTAGTAAACAGAAATACTTCATTTTTAAGTAGACAAATTTGTCAAACTTTTATGATAGGTTCCTTAGTAAATTGTTTAGGGAAACTTTTTAATTCTAAAGTTATGAAGATATTATTTTAAGTATTTCAAAGTTTTGTCTTGATGTCCTTTATCTGTAATAAATTTTTACATAAGAAATAAAACAAACACTAGACTCTATTTATTTCCTCCATATGGACAATGAGTTATCCCAATATTGTTTAACAAAAAGGTCCATGCTATCTTCATGAATTTTCAATACCATCTTTTGTCAAATATCAGGGCTTTAAGAGATTACATTGGTCAGTTTATTTTTATCATTTGCTTACTCTAATAAGAGTAAATCTTTTAGCTGGGTGTAGCGGTACATGCCAATACCCCCAGCTACTCAGGAGGCTGAGGTGGGAGGATCACTTGAGCCTGGGAAGTTCAAGCTTCAGTGAGGCCTGATCACGCCACTGCACTCTAGCCTGGGCAAGAGAGGGAGACTCTATCTCAAAAAAATAAGTTTAAATCTTGATATCTGGTAGGGCAAGTCACTTTATCTTGCTCTTTTTCAATAATGTTTTGGATATTCTTGGCCTTTTGTTTTCCCATCTGTATTTTAGAAGAAAAAAGTATTTGGAATTTTATTTGAATTACATTGGATCTGTAGATTTTGGAAGATTTGATAATCACTATGATTATAAATTTATGTAATTTTTCTTGTACTTTTATCATTTTTCTTCATGTATTTTAACTATTTTTTAGATATATGTAAGTATGAAATGTTTTGTCTTCCTGAACTTTTACCAAAATGTGATACCTTTCAGCCCTAATGCTCTTATCCTTTATTAATTTCATATGTATGCCTTCAATGTTCAGTAAGTGCTAGGAACTTGGGATGAAAAAAAATAATAGAGCACCATACATTTGGACCATTCAAGTATTTCTTTATGGCTAATTTATTTGTTTGTTGGCTGTATAGTGAGACATATTAGGGGAAGAAAAAATTATAAGGGGCCCTGAAAGACATGTTAAGAAGATTAAATTTTTATCATTTATTTGTAGTGGCAACATCCAAAATCTCTTTTAGCTACGTTGAAATATACACTACAGTGTAATTTGCTATAGTCACCCTATTGTATAATGAATCACCAAAACTTATTCTTCCTGTCTAACTGTAACTTTCTATCCATTGAACAACCTCCCCAGGTACCTCTCTTCCCTCTGCCATCCCAGTCTCTGGTAACCACTATTTTACTCTCTACTTCCATGAACAAAACTTTTTTAGATTCCATATATGAGTGAGATCATGTGAGAAATAATAAGTTTAAAGTGATGAATAAGTAATTACTTTGACTTGATCATTATACTATGTATGCATGCATTGAAACTTATAAATATTGTACCCTATAATATGTACAATTATTAATATGTATAATTATGTATAATTATTATATATCGATTATAAATTTTAAAAAGTAAATGATATGGTTTGGCTGTGTCTCCACCCAAATCTCAACTTGAATTGTATCTCCCAGAATTCCTACATGTTGTGGGAGGGACTCAGGGGAAGGTAATTGAATCATCATGGCCGGTCTTTCCCATGCTATTCTCATGATAGTGAATTAAGTCTCACGACATCTGATGGGTTTATCAGGGGTTTCTGCTTATGTTTCTTCTTCATTTTTCTCTTGCCACTGCCATGTAAGAAGTGCTTTTTGCCTTCCGCTGTGCTTCTGAGGCCTCTCCAGCCATGTGGAACTCGAAGTCCAATTAAATCTCTTTCTTCCCAGTCTCAGGTATGTCTTTATCAGTAGTGTGAAAACAGACTAATATAGTAAATTGCTACCAGTAGAGTAGGGCATTGTTAAAAAGATACCCAAAAATGTGGAAGCGACTTTGGAACTGGGTAACAGGCAGAAGTTGGAACAGTTTGGAGGGCTCAGAAGAACACAGGAAAATATGGGAAAGTTTGGAACTTCCTAGAGTCTTGTTGGCTTACTTTGCCCCAAATGTTGATAGCGATATGGACAATAAGGTCCAGGCTGAGGTAGTCTCAGATAGAGATGAGGAACTTGCTGGGAACTAGATCAAAGGTGACTATTGTTATGTTTTAGCAAAGGGACAGGCAGCATCTAGCCCCTGCCCTAGAGATTTGTGGGACTTTGAACTTGAGGGAGATGATTTAGGGTATCTGGTAGAAGAAATTTCTAAGCAGCAAAGCATTCAAGATGTGACTTGGGTGCTATTGAAAGCATTCAGTTTTATAAGAGAAGCAGAGCATAAAAATTTGGAAAATCTGAAACCTGACTATGTGATAGAAAAGAAAAACCCATTTTCTAGGGAGGAATTCAAGCTGGCTGCAGAAATTTGCATAAGTAGCAAGAAGCCAAGTATTGATCCCCAAAATCATGAGGAAAATATCTCCAGGGCATGTCAGAGGTCTTCACAACAGCCCCTCCCATCACAGGCCTGGAGGCTCACAGGGAAAACTGGTTTCATGGGCTAGGCCCAGTCCCTGTTCTGTGTGCAGTCTAGGGACTTGGTGCCCTGTGTCCCAGTCGCTCCAACTGTGGCTGAAAGGGGCCAATGTACAGCTTGGGCTGTGTCTTCAGAGGGTGGAAGCCCCAAGCCTTGGCAACTTCAATGTGGTGCAGAGACTCTGGGTGAACGGAAATCAAGAATTCAGGTTTGGGAAAATCCACCTAGATTTCAGATGTATGGAAATGCCTGGATGCCCAGGCAAGTTTGCTGCAGAAGCAGGGCCCTCATGGAGAACCTCTGCTAGGGCAGTGCAGAAGGAAAATATAGAGTCAGAGCTTCCACACAGTCCTTACTGGAGTACTGCCTAGAGGAGGTGTGAGAAGAGGGCCATTTTCCTCCAGACCCCAGAATGGTAGATCTACCAACAGCTTGCACTGCACACCTGGAAAAGCTGCAGACACTCAATGCCAGCCCGTGACAGCAGCTGGGAGAGAGGCTGTACCCTGTAAAGCCACAGGGGCAGAGCTGCCCAAGACCATGAGAACCCGCCTCTTGAATCAGTGTGACCTGGATATGAGACCTGTAGTCAAAAGAGATTATTTTAGAGCTTTAAAATTTGACTGCCTCACTGAATTTCAGACTTGCATAGGCCCTGTAATCCCTTTGTTTTGGCCAATTTCTCCAATTTGGAATGGCTATATTTACCCAACACCTGTACCCCCAGTGTATGTAGGAAGTAAGTAGTTTGCTTTCGATTTTACAGGCTCATAGGCAGAAGGGACTTGCCTTGCCTCAGATGAGACTTTGGACTGTGGGCATTTGGGCTAATGCTGAAATGAGTTAAGACTTTGGGGGACTGTTGGGAAGGCATGATTGGTTTTTAAACATGAGGACATGAGATTTGGAGGGGTCAGAGGCAGAATGATATGGGTTGGTGCTGTTTTCACTGAAATCTCAACTTGAATTGTATCTCCCAGAATTTCCACGTGTTATGGGAGGGACCCAGGGAAAGGTAATTGAATCATGGGGTCAGTCTTTCCCGTGCTATTCTCGTGTTAGTGAATTAGTCTCATGAGATCTGATGGGCTTATCAGGGGTTTCTGCTTTTGCTTCTTCCTCATTTTTCTCTTGCTGCCACCATGTAAGAAGTGCCTTTCACCTCTCAGCGTGATTCTGAGGCCTCCTTAGCCAAGTGGAATTGTAACCCCAATTAAACCTCTTTTTCTTTCCAATCTCTGGTACATCTTTATCAGCAGTATAAAAACAGACTAATACAATAAATAAATAATAAATAACAGTTCAAGAAGGGAAAAAAAGTAGAACAAAATAAAACTGTCTGAAAACTGTGTCTGTCTGGCTTGGCTGTGCATACATAAACGCCACCACAGGTATGATCAAGGATCATACCATTATGACTCCTCTATCTACCCAGGAAAAATCAATAAACACATCTTATCTTTTTATTTTTTTATTTATTTATTTTTTAGTTTGTAAAGGTGTGCTTTTTTTCTTTTTTTTTTATTGTACTTTAAGTTTTAGAGTACATGTGCACAATGTGCAGGTTTGTTACATATGTATCCATGTGCCATGTTGGTGTGCTGCACCCATTAACTCGTCATTTAGCATTAGGTGTATCTCCTAATGCTATCCCTCCCCCCTTCCCCCACCCCACAATAGTCCCCAGAGTGTGATGTTCCCCTTCCTGTGTCCATGTGTTCTCATTGTTCAGTTCCCACCTATGAGTGAGAACATGCGGTGTTTGGTTTTTTGTCCTTGTGATAGTTTACTGAGAATGATGATTTCCAGTTTCATCCATGTCCCTACAAAGGACATGAACTCATCATTTTTTATGGCTGCATAGTATTCCATGGTGCATATGTGCCACATTTTCTTAATCCAGTCTATCTTTGATGGACATTTGGGTTGGTTCCAAGTCTTTGCTATTGTGAATAGTGCCACAATAAACATACATGTGCATGTGTCTTTATAGCAGCATGATTTATAGTCCTTTGGGTATATACCCAGTAATGGGATGGCTGGGTCAAATGGTAATTCTAGTTCTAGATCCCTGAGGAATCGCCACACTGTCTTCCACAATGGTTGAACTAGTTTACAGTCCCACCAACGGTGTAAAAGTGTTCCTATTTCTCCACATCCTCTCCAGCACCTGTTGTTTCCTGACATTTTAATGATGGCCATTCTAACTGGTGTGAGATGGTATCTCATTGTGGTTTTGATTTGCATTTCTCTGATGGCCAGTGATGATGAGCATTTTTTCATGTGTTTTTTGGCTGCATAAATGTCTTCTTTTGAGAAGTGTCTGTTCATGTCCTTCGCCCACTTTTTGATGGGGTTGTTTGTTTTTTTCTTGTAAATTTGTTTGAGTTCATTGTAGATTCTGGATATTAGCCCTTTGTCAGATGTTTAATGACAATTCTTTATGTACACCATTCACTACTTCCATTTCCCGGTAGCAATCTTCTTAATAAAAACCTGATTTTTCTCAAGGTTTACACTTTTCACTGGAACCCACTCCCATCTCCAGGGATGGTTCTAATAGGCTTAAAGTTTTCTTAGTCTTTTTTGACAGTAATTGATTCACAAATTGGCATGGATTCAATTCAGGTCAATGCAACTCCAATAGAGGTTTCCAAGGCTCCTTCAGAGGCTGTTTTTGTTCTGAAAGTGCCTGGGGTTGGGTGACTGAGAACTTTACTCTTCTCCTGGACATTATTTTAACTGGATATGAGACCTGGAACTATTGTAACTATCATAATACCTGCCTCAGGATGAAAGGATCTGAAGAGGAGCAAAGAGAATCATATAGAAATAGGACAAGAATCACTGGATTAAACTAATATTTAAGCCAACATCACCTCTGGACTTTCACTCATGGGTTCCTATAAAATTTCTTATTTTTATTTCATTTCATTTCAGCGACCGGCCCTCCTCTGTGATGGGTGCCCCAATGACTGGCCCTCTGGCCCTCCCCTGTGATGGGTGAATTCCAAGGCCAACTTGAGTTTTACTTTCTGTGGTGTGACTATCCTACAGGAAGTTTACAAAGGTTCAAATCACAATTAGTTGACTTTACAATAGGTTTATCCAGGCATTAAATGCTTTTCAATTTACAGTATTTTTTGACTTACAATCGGTTTGTCTGGATGTAACCACGTTATCAGTCAAGGAGCATCTACACATGTTTAGTGTCTATTTTAATTAAATCACCTACTGATTTGTAATGTTTTATATTTTAGGGTATTTAAAATTTAACATTTTAACTTATATATAAAGCATTTTTATTCATTTTTCCATTTGTCCCAGATCAGGCTGGTTTATGCTTCTTTTTCCAGGGAGCTTAATAAAGGCACCCTTTATGTTATAAAAATTGCCCTAATTTATATGATAAATTATATTCACCAGAACCTGCTTCAGGAGTTTACAAACAGTGCAGTAGCACAGGAGCTGATGCTCAGAAAGGTTCCCCTGGGTTCTGGGCCCAATGACAGAGAGGATTAGGGTTGGCTCAACAAGTTTCAGGGCAGGAACTAATGAACCTGTGAGGTATTGGACTCCTTCTGTAATTGTTTCTTTTTTCTTTCTGTGAAAGGAGTGTAACATTAAATAGAAAAGTGAAAAACTCCATGACAGGTAAATAGAGATTGTAAAAGAAAGATTTAAAACTTTTTTCTTGTTTTGTTGAACAAGGAATTCCACATTGTCATTTTGCAGTCGGCCCTGGAAATTATGCAGTTGGTGATGGTTGTCATTTTAATATGAATGGCGATGTGACATGACAGATTCTGTGTTTATTAATCTCACAACAACCAGAGGAGGGCCAGGTATAGAGTATAGACAGCAGGGCCTCCATGATGCTCAACCCTGAGGTTGTCATTCACATGGTGCTTTGCATAAATGGCACTTGAATATTGCCTCCTGAAGTTGTATAACATAAGACCATTAAGATCCATTTATAGAAAAGAATTCTTACAAAGAAAAACAATTTAGCAATAATAATTCTAAACTTAAACAAAAAATTATTTGGTTTTCATATATATTATTATCAAGATTCCTCTAAAGACTCAGTGATGCACTTATTTTTAATCAATTAATAAATTTTTTAGCACTTAAGTTTGAAGTTGTAAATATAATTTATATTGGATTCTTTATAACTTGGAACTATTATGGTTTACTAAAACATATATTATTAACACTGAAGTACACTTAAATTATTTCCATGGCTATAGATGATAAATCCTTTGACATGGATGACTCTCCATCATAATTGTTTCCCAGCTGAGAAATCCAATGCCACTAGAATTAGATTTTTCAATCTCTATATTCTCATCTATCTTATTAAATACAGGCAGTCCCTTACTTTTGATGGTTCAAATTACAATTTGTCAACTTTCCAACGGGTTTATCCAGGCATCAAGTGCCTTCTCAATTTACAGTATTTTTTGACTTACAATCAGTTTGTCTGGATGCAACCACGTTTTAAGTCAAGGAGCATCTGTACATGTTTGGTGTTTATTTTATTTTATTTTCATTGAATCACCTCTTGATTTCTAATATTTTATATATTAGGATATTTAAAATTTAGCATTTTAGCTTATATATAAAACACTTTTACTCATTCTAATAACTTTAAAATTTTAATGATCAGTCTAAGGAAAGTTTACTAAGTTCTTTAAAAATCTATGTAACTTCTCCAAGTCTAGAAAGACCAAATAACAAAAAAACCTCACTGTTTATTTACAGAAAAGCAGTCTTTAGAAGTAGATACTATAGTTTGGGTTTTCGTTTTTTGTTGTTGTTGTTGTTGTTGTTTTTGGCAGGGTAGGTGAAAAAATTACAGCATTGTATATTTAAAAAGTAAAAGACGAGTAGATAGCAGGTGAATACTCCTTACACTTTCTCTTGTTTTAGTAAATCATAATAGTTCCAAGTCATAAAGAATCCAATATATATTCTATTTACATCTTCAAACTTAAGTGCTAAAAAATTGTAATTGAATAAAAATAAAAGCATCACTCAGTCTTTAAATGAATCTTAAAAGGAATACATTTGCTGCTCTTCTATGAATCAACTTACAACAGGAGAATGTTGCAGTGTTTAAAATAAATAAAGTGTTCTTCACGTGATGTATGTTTAGTGAGATGGTTGGGCTGTGTCACCACCCAAATCTCATCTTGAATTCCCACACGTTGTAGGAGGGACCATGTGGGAGGTAATTGAATCCTGGAGGCTAGTCTTTCCCATGTTGTTCTTGTGGCAGTGAATAAGTCTCATGAGATCTGATGGTTTTATAAAGAGGTGTTCCCTGCAGAAGCTCTCGCTCTGCCTGCTGCCATCCATGTAAGACATGACTTCCTCCTCCTTGCTTTCCACCATGATTGTGAGGCCTCCCCAGCCATATGGAACTGTAAGTCCATTTAACCTCTTTCTTTGGTAAATTGCCCTGTCTCAGGTATGTTTCTATCAGCAGTGTGAGAACAGACTAATACCATAAATTGGTACCAGTAGAGTGGGGCACTGCTGAAAAGATACCTGAAAATGTGGAAGGGACTTTGTAACTGGGTAACAGGCAGAGGTTGCAACAGTTTGGAGGACTCAGAAGAAAACAGGAACATGTGGGAAAGTTTGGAACTCCTTAGAGACTTGTTGAATGGCATTAACCAAAATGTTGACATTGATATGGACAATGAAATCCAGGCTAAGCTTGTCTCGGATGGAGATGAGGAACTTGTTGGGAAGTGTAGTAAAGGTGACTCTTGTTATGTTTCAGCAAAGAGACTGGGGGCATTTTGCCCCTGCTCTAGAGATTTGTGGAACTTTAAACTTGAGAGAGATGATTTAGGGTATCTGGTGGAAGAAATTTCTAAACAGCAAAGCATTCAACTGGTGACTTGGATGCTGGTAAAGGCAGTGAATTTATAAAGGAAGCAGAGCATAAAACTTCCAAAAATTTGCTACTTGACAATGCAATAGAAAAGATAATCCCATTTTCTGAGGAAAAATTCAAGCCAGCTGCAGAAATTTGCACAAGTAGCTAGAAAGTGAACGTTAATCCCCAAGACAATAAGGAAAATGTCTCCAGGACATGTCACACGTCTTCACAGCAGCCCCTCCCATCCATCACAGGCCCAGAGGCCTAAGAGGAAAAAGTGGTTTTGTGAGCTGGGGCCCAGGGTCACTGTGCTGTGTGTAGCCTAGGAACTTGGTGCCCTGCATCCCAGCTACTACAGCTATGGTAGAAAGGGGCCAATGTAGAGGTTAGGCCATAGCTTCAGAGGGTGTAAGCCCCAAGACTTGGCAGTTTCCACATAGTGTTGAGCCTGTGAGTGCACAGAAGTCAAGAACTGGGTCTTAGGAATCTCTGCCTAGATTTCAGAAAATGCATGGAAATGCCTGGATGTCAAGGCAGAAGTTTGCTGCAGGGGTGGGGCCCTCACGGAGGGCCTCTGCTAGGGCAGTGCAGAAGGGAAATGTGGGTCAGAGCCTCCACACAGAGTCCCTACTGGGGTACTGCCTAGTGGAGCTGTGAGAAGAAGGTCAACTTCCTCCAGAACCCAGAATGGTAGATCCACTGACAGCTTGCACCATGTGCCTGGAAAAGCTGCAGGCACTCAATGCCAGCCCAGGAGAGGGGCTGTACCCTGGAAAGCCACAGGGCTGGAGCTGCCCAACACCATGGGAACCCATCTTTTGTATCAGCATGACCTGGATGTGAGACTTGGAGTCAAAACAGATCACTTTGTAGCTTTAAGATTTGCATCCTGATACCAAAGCCAGGCAGAGACACAACCAAAAAAGAGAATTTTAGACCAATATCCTTGATGAACATTGATGCAAAAATCCTCAAAATACTGGCAAACCGAATCCAGCAGCACATCAAAAAGCTTATACACCATGATCAAGTGGGCTTCATCCCTGGGATGCAAGGCTGGTTCAACATACGCAAATCAATAAATGTAATCCAGCATATAAACAGAACCAAAGACAAAAACCACATGATTATCTCAATAGATGCAGAAAAG
>NW_026652288.1:85515667-85597011 GCF_009828535.3 Hylobates moloch | reverse complement strand
ATGATTGGTTTTGAAATGTGAGGACATGAGATTTGGGAGGGGTCAGGGGCAGAATGATATGGTTTGGCTGTGTTCCCACCCAAATGGCATCTTGAATTCCCATGAGTTGTGGGAGGGGCCAGGTGAAAGGTAATTGAATCATGGAGGAAAGCCTTTCCTGAGCTGTTCTCATAATAAGTCCCATGATATCTGATGGTTTTATAAAGAGGAGTTCCCCTGCAGAAGCTCTCTCTCTTTGCCTGCTGCCATCCATATTAGACATGAGTTGCTCCTCCTTGCCTTCTGCCATGATTGTGAGGCCTCCCCAGTCATTGGAACTATAAGTTTAAGTTAGAGTCTCACCTCACATAACTTAATTGGAGAATGATCAAGGTCATTAAATTTCAGGATAGCTATATGGATAGCAGATAGAATAACGGAAAGACAGGGCAATAGGAAAATGCGATACAGGAATACCTCTGGAACAAAGAAAGCAGACCAATTTCTGTTTGGAAGTTTTGGCAAAATTTAGAAAATAATAAAGGGGACTCCATGGCAAATATATTCTGTTTCCCTCCCTAAGGCCTCCATCACATTTCTTGCATCATAATAAGCAGCAGTCATTCCATCCCTTTTGCATAGAACAAATCAATTGACATTTTCCATGAATAAAGTAAATTATTTTTAATAGTACATCTAGAAGAGAAAATATGAATTCTTTTAGAAATACATGGATTACATTTAAGTTGTTTTTAATAGATATTAATATTTTTAAAGAAAGGCAGACACAGTTTAGAATAGAACAACATAGAGTTATTGAAATTTACTCACATTTAGTTTGTTTACATTTCTCCAATGTTTGGAATAATGTGAATAGAAACATACCTATATGCTGCAAAGTACATGATGTCTTTTGTAAGTGTTAAGGACTTTTCTGAACTCTTACTTTTGGTTATAAGAATGCAGTATTTATATGTGCATTTCATAAATCTCAAAAAGTCCAAAGAATCCTGGACTGAACTCAAATACAGCCACCTCTAAACATGTGTGTCTGTCTCTCCAGTCACCTTTATATTCAGGTACTTTGCATAAAAGAAAATCAGAGTAAGAAAGATTAAAAACCCTAATTCTATAATCTAAAAATTAAATAAATACAAGGAAATAATGCATTCTAATTATTATTCCTGTTAAAACTTGGAAGTGTCTGACAGGAAACATTCTGCTAAAGCCATTCAAGATACACCATTATGGCAAATTCATTTTTTAAATTATTGATTTCAAAATTATTATTTTTTAGAACACTTCACAGTAAATTATAAGTTTCATGTGAGCAGGGATCATAGTTTTTTTGTTTAGCTCCATGGCCTAGAGCCTAACACAATTCTTGAATAAATAAATTCATCTATATTGAAAATACAGTTTTATTTGTAAATAGCAGAATGCTAGTAATAAGACTTGCCTGATAATTTAAACACAATAACAAGAAGAAAGATGGACTCGAGATGTTTAATTTGTTTACATTATAAGAAACTGATGAATGTTGATGTCTCAATGTGATATTTATAAAAACTAATCCAGTAAGAATAAGAGCATTGTTAGTTTTGACATCTTCAATACTTTGTTTGGTTATTTTAATTTAACAGTTGATTGCTGATATAAAATAAATTCTAGTCTAAAAATATGATTGAGCACTCTAGTTTATATTTGTAAAATAAAAGACTTTTACCACACCAACATAACAAGAAATACCTTTAAAATGACTATATATTTAATCTAGATATCAAATACCAATTTATATTTTTCCACTAAGAAAAACCATTATTTGAGAACATTTTTAAACAAGATATGATTTTTAAATTGTTAATGTAGCATATAAATGACATCAGGGAAATAGACCTCAGATTATTTTTTACATAGAAAGTCAGCAGAATCACCACAGCTTCACTGCCATTTGGTCAGCTTTTTTTGTTTTTAAATTGATGTTTAAACTCTTTTATAGATGCCAAGACTCACTGTTTAAATATTCAGCTATAAAACTATTGCCAAATGACACTGTGTGCTATTTTCCTTCTTTTGAAAGTGTGCTTGATTTATAAAATTAAATTTGGTTAAAAGAAAGGCATATTTTTGCAAGGGTTTTATTATGCCAGCAGATACTTCACATTAGACGTGCATAATATTTTTTGAGCGAATCAATTTTTCTTTAAATAAAATTCTTGCCTTTTTTAGCTTAAGTTATTCATGTAGAAAACTTATTTTAAAATGAGTGATATGGTTTGGCTGTGTCTCCACCCAAAATCTCATCTTGAATTGTAATCCAAATTGCAATCCCCACATGTTGGGGGAGAGTCCTCGTGGAAGGTGATTAGATTATAGGGCAGTTCCCCTATGCTAGTCTCATGACAGTGAGTGAGTTCACATGAGATCTGTTTGATTTATAAGGGGCTTTCCCTGATTCCCTCTGCACTTCTCTATCCTGCTGCCCTGTGAAGAAGGATATGTTTACCTCCCCTTCTGCAATAATTCTAAGTTTCCTGAGGCCTCCCCAGCCATGCAGAATTGTGAGTCAATTAAACCTCTTTTCTTTATAAATTACCCAGTCTTGGGTATTTCTTCATAGCAGCATGAGAACGGACTAATATAATGGGCTAGTGGCTGAAAAGAGGGACTTATTTTAACATCATTTCCATTAAAGAGTAGAAGCTAACTTACCATTTTCCTGGCCTGATATTTTATGCATTTGGAAAGGCTCAGAACTCTAAGAAGAGAACTATATTTCTCTTAATATTACATCAGCCAGGGATTAGACATATATAAGTAGAATTATGTAACCAAATAAACAACACTGGTTAATGATTAAAATATAGTTTCAAGATTTCTGTAAAAATGACATTCCTTTATATTAAAATGTAATTATCCATATATAAATTCACAGAATTTAATAACTGAGTGCCCATAATTATTCAGTCAATGCTCCAATAAGATGCTTCCTCTGTGATTAAGATATAAGCCATACTCAAACTCTTCTTCCCTGATTTTGTTTATGTCTTCACCAGTTGGAATGGTATAGCCTTTTCATTCATTAATTTCTCCTTTATAAGAACTTGGTATAATTTCATGCTGCAGTGACCTGGCCCCAGTTTCAGTTTGCCAGTTCCCGTACAGCTTTCATCACATACCACCAATTTTGGACAAGTTATTTCAGCTCTCTATATCTCAGTTTACTTATCTATTAAATAGAGATTAAAATTACATAGTCATAAAATTATTATAAAGATTAGGTAAACCAAGTGCATAAAAATTTTGGAATAATACTCAACACATAAGATGCCTCAAGACTTTATTACTCTTATCAGAGGCTTTCAATGTTATTTTCTCCATAAAGCCCACTCCACTTCACAATGTTCTCTCCTTCTTTTCAATAGTTACTGTATTTCTGTGCAATAGCATATAATCTGCTGCTCATGAATTAATTCTCCATATTCATGTCTTAGTTTCAAGTCAATTGCAAACTGCTTGAAGACCACTTATCTTATTTTACTTGGTGTTTACATTTTACAATGTTTGGGCAAACAGTATCTTTGATAACTTGTAAGACTACTTCTACTAATAATAACAACAATAGTATCATAGCAAAAATAGCTAGCATTTATTCAGCACTTAGTAGGCACTATAGTCCTTTACACGTGTTGTCTCTTTTAAACCTTACTGCAATACCCCGAGATAGACCTTATTTTCACTTTCATTTTACCCATGAGGGAAATGAAAGGTTGTACAACTTGCCCAACATCACATACTTACAGATAAATGTCATCATCTGTATACCTACTGGGTTAGCTGGTTTAAAATCACAAGTCACATGATTTCTAATACTACTTTTATCAGCCTCAGAACTTCTTAACCTTGAATGATGGCATAAACTATTCACTCTTATTTTTGTCTTATCTCTCTCCAATCAGTTCTGTATAGCACCATATGTCAATTTCCTATAGCATTATGGAGAAGGTGGTAATAAATGTAATAAAGAAGTTAGTAATAAATTTGAAGCCTATTTCTCTGTGGAATCTCCACAGGTTTTTTTTCTTCCCAGTTAAAGGAATGTAAAAGAACTAAAGGCTATCAAGACCATATAAATGTTTATATATTTTTTAATTTGTAATTTATTTTCATCATATTTATGTAATAATTGCTAACTAAGATGAATCTCTTTCAGCCCTTATTTTTCAGCTTTTTAACAACTTGCTATGAAGTAAAATGTCAATTTTATGGAATATTATGTTTTGATGAGACTTTAGAGACCATCTAGCGCAATATAATTATTTTCTTAATGAGGAAACCAGGGCTAAAAGAAGGGTATTTTCCATGTACTTTAATTAGAATCACACTGCTGCAGTAGTAACCCAAAACTACAAGAATTACAAAGGAAGTTTATTTTCCCCTCTTTATTGTAGTAGTCCTTAAGAAAGGCCCAGATCATCAAGGAATCTCTGCTCTATTTTGTCAGAGAGCCAGGTTTCTGTTCTTTGTTGTTCCAATTTCACCTATAGTATTGTCATATTCTGCATGGTAGAAGCTGAGACATTGCCTCAAATACATTCCTAAAAACAGGACATGGTTAAATGTGTCCTGGGACGAAAGGCTCAGACCCAAAGGGGTGCATGACACATCCATGTCACATTCTGTTGGTGAGCTTAGTCACACAATCACACCTAACTTTAAGTTAGACTACACAATATTTTCTAGATGGGCAGCCATGTACCTAGAGAAACATTTGCGCACAAAGCTGGAGTTTGATAAATATATAGAAGTTTAACCATGCCACCAGAAAATGTAGCTATAAGATCAATCATGCCAAATCATAATTTATACTACTTTGTGTTGAATAAACATATAATGCTAATGTTTTCTAGTCTGTGTCAGTCCAATACTATCATTTTCTTGCTTATATTTTGTATAGTTGTGTTGGTGCTATTTGTTTTCTACTAAAGTTTTTGAGAATAAAAACATTGTGTCTGTCAAAATTATTCTACCTTGTAAGGACAATTGATTTTGTAGGGAGTCACATTGTGGGTGATGTATTTTCTTTTATATAATAAAGATATATAAATACAAATAAAGAAATATATGCTTAATATGTACTCAGTGCTTTGTTTGGACATGAAGATAATGAAAATATTCAAGGGATTGTATCTATAAGAAATGTCCATGTTCTTGAGTTGTGAGACATCCATATGTGTGATTTGCATTAATAATTTCATTGGTAACCGTGGTGAATTGAATTGTCCACATTTGGTGTGAGATCACTGTGAATCAAAGTCATAAGTCTGAGTTTTTTATACTTTTTTATCTTCTGGAAGTGATTCCTTAAAATGCCTTGGTTTTACAGCAAAATCTAATCATGATTAAACTTAGGGAGTTCAAACTTAGATCATTATTTTCATTTTGCTTTTATAACTGTAAATAATTGATCTACAACTTCTGGTGTGACAGCTGGTGACAGTTACACAATGGCACAAGGGAACCTATGGTTAGATCCTTCTGGCCTCCTTCTTCATATGTATTCATTTGTTGGGCAAAACATTTTTGTATATAACACAAAGGCAGTTCCTAGAGTTTGTCATTTGGCCTGTATGTCTCATTTTAAACTCTCTAAAATTACTTATCAAAAATGACTGATTTTATTTGTTACAGTGTTCCAACATCCATATGGTATGTAAGTAAAATGAGAATGTAGACAAAATATAAATGGTAATCAGGGAATTACATAGAACTCTGAAATTGTACATGACTTGTACTGGAAGTATATCATTGAAATGTAAACAGTAGAAACAACACTGTCATAAAGTGATTGTATATTGCCTGTATTCTTCATAAATTTCATAAATTAGGAGAGTTGGGGTGATGAGTTCTAATTGAATGTTTGTCTAAAGAATGTTTATTCTTAAAGACACATACATATCCAATTGATGTCAACAAATACATATTAATTATCCATTGTCAGTTCTGAAATGTGAGTGACTTGAATTTGAATTCTGCCTTAATTACTTACCAGAAATGTGAGTTTCCTAGTTCAGTTAAATAAGTGCTCCAGTTACCAGATTTCTTTTCTGGATACCCAGAAAAACAGTACTTAACTAATACATGCTTATAGGAAGAAGAAAATCTGTTTTAAGAAGATAAAAATACATAAAAGTTGGCTAACACAGCTACAGATGAACAGTGTGTTCTCAACAAACTGAGTGGTAGCCATTTCCACTCCATTACTGCTCCTATCTTATCCTGAGCAAAGATGAAATCATTTATCTCCACATTCTCCACAGTGTCTACTTAAATGCTTTGTATAATAGAAAGATGTTTGTTGAATTTATCTGAACCTGAAATAGAAGATGAAAGAAAATACCAGCATAATTCAAGAGAAAACATTTCCCTTCGTCTATGTTATCTGACATCTTAGGTGAAATTTCTATTTTTATTTTCTTTTCTGGCCTGAAATATCTAGTAATAATCCTAAATCCTTCAATTTAGTTTGTGTAGAAAGACTCAGTCTAAGATGAATATTTATGGTTCTCCTTGGGAACTAAAGTATTTTGGCAGTTATTCAACTCACTAGATTTGCTATTAAAACAGCACAACTGATTCAGCTATTTCATTCAGGTGCAGGTTCACCTACTGCTGTAAACCTCCTTCAATAATCTGGAAAAATAAGTAAGAAATTCAATGGTTCCACCAGTTATATAGTCATTAGGAATAGGCTCCATAGTGACTTGAAGTGATTTTCTTAATTGTAGTTTCTCCCTTTTTCATTATACTTGAGCCTTAAATTATAACTACCTTCTTTGAGTTCCTTATGACAGGCCTCATGCAGGCCTTTAAGTATACATAAAGAAGAAAACAGATGTTAAATCTCTTCCTCATCTATAATACAAATAAAGACAACACACATTTAGCACAAAAATGTCAGCTACATTCACACACACACATGTTTTTCTAACACTTTGTGTACATTTTTATTTCTAACTCGAAAGACACTTTCACCCCTTAAAACACATTCACCTTAGAGTTTACATAGCATGTGTTATAATGTAATACTATAACCAAGTACTTCATCAATTTATATCACAAATATGCTCGTATCCCTTTTATATTTCCAATTACTTAAGAGTCCACTGACATAAGGTGAACAAAGTCTTATATCTCTCTTCATCCACCACTCACAGACCATTGTTTAAGAATGTGGGATTTGAGCAATCCAAAGGTGAAGGCAGAGACCCACTTCTAAAAGCCAGATCATTTCTCATGACCACATGATTGAGTGTAGATAGTTGGAACTGCCTAGTCCCATGGGCATTTTTATAATCTACAATGAGCCCTTGGTGATCTATATCAATAGCTGGACTTAAGAATTTCCCCAGTTTGAAATTAAGTTTACAATTCTCTTAGTTTACAGTCTTCTCGCTGCTCCCCAAAGCAGAACACAGTATTAGACAGAGCTCTAAAGGACTTCTAGTCTCAGATTCATGACAAGGCAGAACTGAGCTCTCCCAACAAGCTGTTAGGGTAATGCATTAGCCTGAACCTCTAGTTTAAAGTATCTTCTCTTCATGGAATTATTTTAAGGGTCCTGGTCAGGCTATGCTATTTACCTAGGATGAGTCCCTACATTTGAAACTCAGGAATCAGGGATTCGGCAATTCAGGTAAATTGATCCACTTATTCTTCACATTTGCACTCCATAGATTTCATAAGAATGACAGCATCGTTTGAGTCAAAATAAATGTACCCATACATTTTACTCCTTCTAATAGGTACTTTTTGTTAGATTTCATCAGAATTTGATTTAGAAAATATTTTTAAATATTAAAGCCTTTTAACTCTTTTAAGAAGATATAATTCCCCCTATTTTAAAGTAATCAAGAATCTGATGATTTAAAAACTAGTGGACAATTTAATTATAGACTAAATGCCTGCTATTGAACTATGGTAGTCTCATAAAAGTTATAAATAGGAATATTGCCACCTTTTATGAGAATTAGTGAGGAATTCCCTCCCTTTGAGGATGGGTTGGACTTAGTGACTCAATTCTCAAAGATCTAATGTGGCAAAAGTAATTTGTGTAACTTCTGAGATTAAGTCATAAAAAGCATTTTAGCGTCCTCCCTGCTGCCTTTCTTAGGTTACTCTTACTGGGAAAAGCTGGCTGCCTTGCCCTAAAGATATTAAAGACAATCAAGTCTACGGAGGTAGCCACTGAATAAGGAACTGAGGCCTCCTGCTAGAGTCAGCAGTGAGTGGAGGCCTCTAACAGCAACATGAGTGAGGCATTCTAGAAGTGAGTGGCCCAGCCTCAGTTAAGCCTTCAGATGACTACAGCCCAGCTGACCTCTTAACAGCAAGCTCATGAGAGACTCCTAGCTAACAACCACAATTTTTTTAATGACAGAAACTGTGAGATACTAAATATTTATTAATTTAAACCACATAATTTATT
Organism: Hylobates moloch; assembly: GCF_009828535.3. Taxonomy (NCBI): domain Eukaryota; kingdom Metazoa; phylum Chordata; class Mammalia; order Primates; family Hylobatidae; genus Hylobates; species Hylobates moloch. Next base: position 85,588,544 of record NW_026652288.1, on the reverse strand, counting down.
TCATAGTAATGAATAACTAATACCATCTTTAAGAATTCTTCCCACGCACTGATTTCAACCGCTCTTTACTCAGCCTGAATTTTAATAAACTAGCTGACCAAATGCTTCTCAAAATACTTTTTCAAAATTATTTTCTAAGCTCTGTATAGTAAGAAAATCACTAGCTGATTTGGCTTGCACACACCTACTGTGTCTCCACCCTTCCTTGTCCTGCCTTCAAACTTATCTGCACTGCTCACACACTAGAGAAAACACAGCAAGGTATCCTCAAGTTTTGGCATCAGAATAAACTGTGAGGGAATCTACTTCAACCCATCAATCAACAAATCCAACAGATGAACTAGAACATTCATTCCAACACTCATTATCTGTGTTTGAACTCACAATATCTAAGTACTAGTCTTCTGTTTCCAGAGAGCTCTTGGTCTTAGAAAGTCTTCTTTTACATTGATAGTTTTGACCCTTTGAAACTAGTTTAAATTTGAGCACAGCCATACAGGACAAGTCTAATTCCTTTCCACCAAATGGTTCTTTCCTTTAAAACTCAAGAATGAAAATCTGTTTTAACACAAGCATTAGGCAAATTTCTTTTCTTTTCTTTTTTCTTTTGTTTTTGAGACGGAGTCTCACTCTGTCACCCAGGCTGGAGTGCAGTGGTGCCATCTCACCTCACTGCAAGCTCCACTTCCTGGGTTCATGCCATTCTCCTGCCTCAGTCTCCCGAGTAGCTGGGATTACAGGTGCCCGTCACCACCACTGGCTAATTTTTTTGTATTTTTAGTAGAGACGGGGTTTCACCATGTTAGTCAGGGTGGTCTAGATCTCCTGACCTCGTGATCCACCCGCCTCAGCCTCCCAAAGTGCTGGGATTACAGGTATGAGCCACCATGCCCGGCCAGCAAATTTCTTTTCTTATTTATTTATTTATTTATTTATTTATTTATTTATTTATTTATTCATTCACTTGCTTAACAAAATCTTACTGAGCCCCTATTAAATATAAGTCACTATCGTTGTCCAGGATTCAACAATGTACAAGTTGGTCAAATAAAGGAAGTGCTATATGTAATTCAAATGTAAATGTTCATTGCAAAAGCTAAATCAAAACACATGGTCATTTGCTATTTATTTCTTTTATTATTATTATTATTATACTTTAAGTTCTAGGGTACCTGTGCACAATGTGCAGGTTTCTTACATATGTATACATACATGTGCCATGTTAGTGTGCTGCACCCATTAAATCATCATTTACATTAGGTACATCTCCTAATGCTATCCCTCCCCACTGTGGGCCTGTCCCACACTCCACGACAGGCCCCGGTGTGTGATGTTCCCCATCCTGTGTCCAAGTGTTCTCATTGTTCAATCCCCACCTATGAGTGAGAACATGTGGTGTTTGGTTTTCTCTTCTTGTGATAGTTTGCTGAGAATGATGGTTTCCAGCTTCATCCATGTCCCTATAAAGGACATGAACTCATCCTTTTTTATGGCTGCATAGTATTCCATGGTGTATATGTGCCACATTTTCTTAATCCAGTCTATCGTTGTTGGACATTCGGGTTGGTTCCAAGTCTTTGCTATTGTGAATAGTGCCACAATAAACATACGTGTGCATGTGTCTTTATAGCAGCATGACTTATAATCCTTTGGGTATATACCCAGTAATGGGATGGCTGGGTCAAATGGTATTTCTAATTCTAGATCCTTAAGGAATCACCACATTGTCTTCCACAATGGTTGAACTAGTTTACAGTCCCACCAACAGTGTAAAAGTGTTCTTATTTCTCCACATCCTCTCCAGCACCTGTTGTTTCCTGACTTTTTAATGATTGCCATTCTAACTGGTTTGAGATGGTATCTCACTGTGGTTTTGATTTGCATTTCTCTGATGGCCAGTGATGATGAGCATTTTTTCATGTATCTATCAGCCGCATAAATGTCTTCTTTTGAGAAGTGTCTGTTCATATCCTTCGCCTAATTTTTGATGGTGTTGTTTGATTTTTTCTTCTAAATTTGTTTAAGTTCTTTGTAGATTCTGGATATTAGCCCTTTGTCAGATGGGTAGATTGAAAAAATTTTCTCCCATTCTGTAGGCTGCCTGTTCACTCTGATGGTAGTTTCTTTTGCTGTGCAGAAGCTCTTTAGTTTATTTAGATTCCATTTGCCAGTTTTGGCTTTTGTTGCTATTGCTTTTGGTGTTTTAGAAATGAAGTCCTTGCCCACGCCTATGGCCTGAATGGTATTGCCTAGGTTTTATTCTAGGGTTTTTATGGTTTTAGGTCTAACATGTAAGTCTTGAATCCATCTTGAATTAATTTTTGTATAAGGTGTGAGGAAGGGATCCAGTTTCAGCTTTCTACATGTGGCTAGCCAGTTTTCCCAGCACCATTTATTAAAAAGGGAATCCTTTTGCCATTTCTTTTTTTTGTCAGGTTTGTCAAAGATCAGATGGTTGTAGATATGTCGTATTATTTCTGAGGGCTCTGTTCTGTTCCATTGGTCTATATCTCTGTTTTGGTACAAGTACCATGCTGTTTTGGTTACTGTAGTCTTGTAGTATAGTTTGAAGTCAGGTAGCATGATGCCTCCAGCTTTGTTCTTTTTGTTTAGGATTGACTTGGCAATGTGGGCTCTTTTTTGGTTCCATATGAACTTTAAAGTAGTTTTTTTGAATTCTGTGAAGAAAGTCATTGGTAGCTTGATGGGGATGGCAGCATTGAATCTATAAATTACCTTGGGCAGTATGGCGATTTTCACGATATTGATTCTTCCAACCCATGAGCATCGAATGTTCTTCCATTTGTTTGTATCCTCTTTTATTTCATTGAGCAGTGGTTTGTAGTTCTCCTCAAAGAGGTCCTTCACATCCCTTGTAAGTTGGATTCCTAGGTATTTTATTCTCTTTGAAGCAATTGTGAATGGGAGTTCACTCATGATTTGGCTCTCTGTCTGTTATTGGTGTATAGGAATGCTTGTGATTTTTGTACATTCATTTTCTATCCTGAGACTTTGCTGAAGTTGCTAATCAGCTTAAGGAGATTTTGGGCTGTGACAGTGGGGTTTTCTAGATATAAAATCATGTCATCTGCAAACAGAGACAATTTGACTTCCCCATTTTCTAATTGAATACCCTTTATTTCTTTCACCTGCCTGATTGCCCTGGCCAGAACTTCTAACACTATGTTGAATAGGAGTGTTGAGAGAGGGCATCCCTGTCTTGTGCCAGTTTTCAAAGGAAATGCTTCCAGTTTTTGCCCATTCAGTATATATCGGCTGTGGGTTTGTCATAAATAGCTCTTATTATTTTGAAATACATCCCATCTATACCTAACTTATTAAGAGTTTTTAGCATGAAGGCTGTTGAATTTTGTAGAGGGCCTTTTCTACATCTATTGAGATAATCATGTGGTTTTTGTCTTTGGTTCTGTTTATATGATGGATTACGTTTATTGATTTGTGTATGTGGAACCAGCCTTGCATCCCAGGGATGAAGCCCACTTGATCATGGTGGATAAGCTTTTTGATGTGCTGCTGGATTCAGTTTGCCAGTAGTTTATTGAGGATTTTTGCACCAATGTTCATCAGGGATATTGGTCTAAAATTCTTTTTTTTGTTGTGTCTCTGCCAGGCTTTGGTATCAGGATTATGCTGGCCTCATAAAATGAGTTAGGGAGGATTCTCTCTTTTTCTATTGATTGGAATAGTTTCAGAAGGAATGGTACCAGTTCCTCCTTGTACCTCTGGTAGAATTCGGCTGTGAATCCATCTGGTCCTGGACTCTTTTTGGTTGGTAAGCTATTAATTATTGCCACAATTTCAGAGCCTGTTATTGGTCTATTCAGAGATTCAACTTCTTCCTGGTTTAGTCTTGGGAGGATGTATGTGTCGAGGAATTTATCCATTTCTTCAAGATTTTCTAGTTTATTTGCATAGAGGTGTTTATAGTATTCTCTGATGGTAGTTTGTATTTCTGTGGGATTGGTGGTGATATCCCCTTTATCATTTTTTATTGCGTTTATTTGATTCTTCTCTGTTTTCTTCTTTATTAGTCTTGCTAGCAGTCTATCAATTTTGTTGATCTTTTCAAAAAACAAGCTCCTGGATTCATTGATTTTTGGAGGGTTTTCTTGTGTCTCTATCTCCTTCATTTCTGCTCTGATCTTAGTTATTTCTTACCTTCTGCTAGCTTTTGAATGTGTTTGCTCTTGCTTCTCTAGTTTTTTTAATTGTGAGGTCAGGATGTCAATTTTAGATCTTTCCTGCTTTCTCCTATGAGCATTTAGTGCTATAAATTTCCCTCTACACACTGCTTTAAATGTGTCCCAGACATTCTGTTATGTTGTGTCTTTGTTCTCATTGGTTTCAAAGAACATCCTTATTTCTGCCTTCATTTCGTTATATACCCAGTAGTCATTCAGGAGCAGGTTGTTCAGTTTCCTTGTAGTTGAATGGTTTTGAGTGAGTTTCTTAATCCTGAGTTCTAGTTTGATTGCAGTGTGGTGTGAGGGACAGTTTGTTATAATTTCTATTCTTTTACATTTGCTGAGGAGTGCTTTACTTCCAACTATTTTGGAATAAGTGTGATGGGGTCAATTTTGGAATAATTGTGATGTGGTGCTGAGAAGAATGTATATTCTGTTGATTTGGGGTGGAGAGTTCTGTAGATGTGTATTAGGTCCACTTGGTGCAGAGCTGAGTTCAATTCCTGGATATCCTTGTTAACTTTCTGTCTCTTTGATCTGTTTAATGTTGACAGTGGGGTGTTAAAGTCTTCCATTATTATTGTGTGTGAGTCTAAGTCTCTTTGTAGGTCTCTAAGGACTTGCTTTATGAATCTGGGTGCTCCTGTATTGGGTGCATATATATTTAGGATAGTTAGCTCTTCTTGTTTAATTGATGCTTTTACCATTATGTAATGGCCTTCTTTGTCTCTTCTGATCTTTGTTGGTTTAAAGTCTGTTTTATCAGAGACTAGGATTGCAATCTCTGCTTTTTTTGTTTTCCATTTGCTTGCTAGACTTCCTCCATCCCTTTATTTTGAGCCTATGTGTGTCTCTGAACATGAAATGGGTCTCTTGAATACAGCATGCCAATGGGTCTTGACTCTTTATCCAATTTGCCAGTCTGTGTCTTTTAATTGGAGCACTTAGCCAATTAACATTTAAGGTTAATATTGTTGTGAATTTGATCCTGTCATTCTGATGTTAGCTGTAATATGTGTGAATTTGATCCTGTCATTCTGATGTTAGCTGGTTATTTTGCTCTTTAGTTGATGTAGTTTCTTCCTAGCATTGATGGTCTTTACAATTTGGCATGTTTTTGCAGTGGTTGGTACTGCTTGTTCCTTTCCATGTTTAGTGCTTCTTTCATGAGCTCTTGTAAGGCAGCCTGGTGGTGACAAAATTTCTCAGCATTTGCTTGTCTGTAAAGGATTTTATTTTTCCTTCACTTATGTAACTTAGTTTGGCTGGATATGAAATTCTGGTTTGAAAATTCTTTTCTTTAAGAATGTTGAATATTGCCCCCCCCCCTTCTGGCTTGTAGAGTTTCTGCTGAGGGATCCACTGTTAGTCTGATGGGCTTCCCTTTGTGGGTAACCCACCTTTCTCTCTGACTGCCCTTAACATTTTTTCCTTCATTTCAACTCTGGTGAATCTGACAATTATGTGTCTTGGAGTTGCTCTTCTTGAGGAGTATCTTTGTTATGTTCTCTGTACTTCCTGAATTTGAATGTTGGCTTGCCTTGCTAGGTTGGGGAAGTTCTCCTGGATAATATTCTGAAGAGTGTTTTCCAACTTGGTTCCATTCTCCCTGTCAGTTTCAGGTACACCAATCAGACGTAGATTTGGTCTTTTCACACAGTCCCATATTTTTTGGAGACTTTGTTCATTTCTTTTTATTCTTTTTTCTCTAAACTTCTCTTCTCGCTTCATTTCATTCATTTGATCTTCAATCTCTGATACCCTTTCTTCCACTTGATCGAATCAGCTACTGAAGCTTGTGCATTCCTCACGTAGTTCTCATGCCATGGTTTTCAGCTCCATCAGGTCACTTAGGTTTTTCTCTATGCTGTTAATTCTAGTTAGCCAATACTCTAATCTTTTTTCAAGGCTTTTAGCTTCTTTGCAATGCATTTGAACATCCTCCTTTAGCTCAGAGAAGTTTGTTATTACCAATCGTCTGAAGCCTTCTTTTCTCAACTCATCAAATCATTCTCTGTCCAGCTTTGTTCCATTGCTGGTGAGGAACTGCATTCCTTTGGAGGAGAAGCAGCACTCTGACTTTTAGAATTTTCAGCTTTTCTCCTCTGGTTTCTCCCCATCTTCATGGTTTTATGTACCTTTGGTCTTTGATGATGGTGATGTACAGATGGGGTTTTGATGTGGATGTCCTTTCTGTTTGTTAGTTTTCCTTCTAACAGTCAGGACCCTCAGCTTCAGGTCTGTTGGAGTTTGCTAGAGGTCCACTCCAGACCCTGTTTGCCTGGGTATCACCAGCGGAGGCTCAGTTGGTAATGCAGAAATCACCCATCTTCCATGTCACTCACGCTGGGAGCTGTAGACTGGAGCTGCTCCTATTTGGCCATCTTGGAACCTCCTCCCATTTGCTATTTATTTCTGTAAAGAAAAGGTGAATATAGCAGGCATGAAAATGCTATTTTTAGAATGCCCTGATTATGTGGTAAGCTCTTGGCTGTCATCTGGATTTTGTGAGTATTCCCACCATTCTCAGAATTCTGTAGTAGCTCACTGTACCTAAAGTGTTTGTACAAACAATATGATTTGTTCAGATCATGTGCGTTTCTTCTGAGAATCTGGAGTCTTGGTACATACTAAGTCAAAGATGCTTATGTGGCCAGTCTCCAAAAAAAATTCAATTGACCTCTTATAATGAGATTCTCCAGTAGACAATATTTCTTGCATGTTGTCACATTAATTTCTGGGAAAATTAAGCATATGTCCTGTAACTTTACTGGAAGAGGACTTTTTGAATCTCAGCCTGATTTCATCCAGATTCATTCTATGTACACTTTCCATTGGCTGATCATGCTTTGTATCATTTTGCTGTAATAAATAATAGCCATGAGTACAACTCTATGCTGAGTCCTGTGAGTTCTTCTGGCAAATCATTGAACTTGGGGATGGCTTGGGCAACTCTATCTCCCAGCACATCCTCTATCCCTTGAAACAACATTGTCAATTCAAATTAAACATGCTAGTAAGAAAAATCTCTAAGTCATCATCATGTAAGTTGATGAAATATGTTTATCTTGTCCGGAATATTATTTTACATGTCATGATGATTTATGTGACTAAATATGGTATGATTTATCTACTACATTTTTTCAAAACTCAATTATTTCTTTATTGAAGTTCAATAATATGTAAACTAGCATCTACAGTCTTGAAGAGCTATAAGTTGAGTGATAAAGTCTCAAGATATTTGTGATTTATTTGAAAAGGCACAGAGTTTGAGATACTAAATAATAAGAGCCTGATACAAATTGTTCTTGGTGAACCCATGCTAGTTCTAATAAATTACTGCTTTGTTTGCTTCTCCTAGCTCTTAATGCATTCTAGAACTTGGAATATACTTTGAATACCTCTAGTTTTCCTGCATCTCAATATGCCCCATCAAATATCCCAAATGATGGTTTTAAATTTCATTTGTAAGTTTTTCATAACTTTCACTAATTTAGAAAGTTACCTCCTTATTAAAATCTAAATTGATAAAATTCACCACTGCCAAACTATAAAAAAACCCACACTGTCTAATGGTAAAGCTTTTTTAGGAAAGTTGAATCCAAATAGGAAGTCATATTTCCCATTTAAATGGGTAGAACACAACATTTTATTTTATTTTTTCAACATAGCAGATCTCATAACACAACTGAAGGGCCAGAGGGCCTCTCTGCAATTGAGAAAACGTGCCTAATCTTCAGGATTTTCTGATAGCTTAAAAATAAATAATAAGAGATCTAAATAATAGAGGTCTAAATAATAAAACAGAGATCTAAAATTCATGAGATATTTTAAATGTTAACATTTTCATAATCATGCATATAATATACAGAAACAGAGCAAAATGCAATGAAATTTTGTTATCCACTAGAAGGTTTGTATCAAAGGCAAAATCAAAATTTGAGGCCTGTGAATTTTAGACGTGGACCAAATGCCTCTCCTATGCAGGAAAGATCCTTAACAGAACACAGAAAACACAGAGATGCAAATTGCTACATTAAGCCCACATGCAAATTGCTTCATTGAGCCTAGTAGCTCAAAAATTTGCATTATTGTAAAAATCAATGTTAGGCTAAGGTAACTAAAGCAAACTTCAAGCAACCGCATTTTTAAAGGAGGATAATGGTCTCCAAATAAAAATAAGAGCCTTGAAACTACCAAAGCTTACCTGGTGGAACAATAGCAATGCAGTTCACATAGTACAAGATCAATCAAGCCTGAAAGGCGAATCCATATCAGATCAGAACAGAAACACCAGTTCAGTGTTCTCTATAGTTCCTGGTTGAGGCAAAACTGGACGTTGGTATCTGAATCCAAAGAACAGGATTTATTGCTAGGCATATACTTTTATGCTAAAGTTAAATGTTATGTGATGTGGATTCAATCATTATTTTTAAAGGTCTGTTTTTATTTTTATACTCTTCAAGTTTAAAACTTCTTTTGAATATCATAGACTATGGTCTACCTCAAATTTCAAAGCTATTGCGGTTTGTATTACATTTTCTTAAGTATCCCTCAGCCCCAAATAACAGGCCAGCCACTTCCTTTTTCATTTAATTACTAAGCATTTATTTGGAACCTCCAAGGTTCAAGAACCTTTCTAGTTACTATAATTGTAGAAATGTACAAGGTACATGCTTGCCGTCAAATGACCAAAAATAGTGTCTCCCATCCTGAAAGAGAAATTTGCACCAGGTGTCCTGGAAGCGTGAAGGAGGGCACCTGACTAAAACCAGCACTATTGCAGGAATCTTCTCAGGAACAATGACATTTTAAATGAGGGTTAATGATAAGAAGTGTTCTAGGGGTAGAAAAGAAAAGGGATACTATGCACAAGGACATTGAGTAGACAGAGAATGAGGCAATTTGGAAGATAAATATTGTTTTAAAAACGTATCAGTTGAAATGATAAACAGATGCCAAATCTTGAAGGAGCTTGATATGGTTTGGCTCTGTGTCCCCACTCAAATCTCACCTTGAATTGTAATAGTGCCCACATGTCAAGGGCGGGCTCAGGTAGAGATAATTGAATCATGGGGGCAGGTTCCCCCATACTGTTCTCATGATAGTGAATAAATCTCATGTGAACTGATGGTTTTATAAATGGGAGTTCCCCTGCATAATCTCTCTTGCCTGCTGCCATGATTGTGAGACCTCTCCAACCATGTGGAACTGTGAGTCAATTAAACCTCTTTCCTTTATAAATTACCCAGTCTCAGATATGTTTTTATTAGCAGTGGGAGAACAGACTAATACACACCTTGAATCTCATACTAAAGATTCTCATTACCTCTAATATATTGATGAAAAGCTTTCATGTGTTTTGAAAGGCTTACTTGTTAGCACATTTTGAAGTGAAGCACAGTGAGAGTCTTTATGCACTTAGCCCAAGAGAAGCTCATGCACAACTTGGCAGAATCCACCAAACCAGTATGACAAATGCTTGGCTTTTACTTGCTTCAGTTTTATCCGTAAATAGGTAATATGAGCCCTTACTGTCAGCTATGGCTTCTGGCATCTGCAGAATCTCCTCTGTCTGGATCTGCAGAATCTCCTCTGGCCTCGGAACTCTAAAATCTTCACTGCACTCTTTCTGACATCCAGTGTGCTGATGAGAAAGCTAATGCCAGTACGAATGATTGATGCTTGTATCTTTGTGGGTAGCTTGCTTTTTCTCCATAAGATGCTTTAAGGGTTTTTTTCTTTCTTTCCTTTTTTGTTCTTAAATTTCAAAAGGACTTTCATTAGGTAAGGATCTGTTTTATGTATAGTTATATCCTCAGCTCTTAGAAGAGCATGACGTGGCTGACATACACAAATTTTGTTGAATAAATTTATAATGAACTCTATTTAGAGTTTGAGGACCCATGAAATTTGAATACTAGTCTTTCTGCTCAGACCTAAAATATTTTCTTTCAGGAAATATTAGATTATTGCTAAATCTAAATTTTACTTGTTGTCATCTTTTCACACTCTTTGAGAAGATATTGAATCTTCTGAATTTATCCTCTATGCATCTAAACTTTAGTCTCAGTTCCTTTTCTCTTTGATCTATAATCTGACAAGTTTTCTCATTTGATCTTGTAGCCCTCATTTTTTATTTCATCAATATTTTAATTTCTAAAAGTATTATCTTGCTAATAGCAGAAATTTAGATATTTTCTTTTAAATTCCCTTTAATCAGTGATTTCACTCTTTCCTGTGTTTGATCTTTTGGTTATTATGATCCTTCTCATATGTACTGTGGGTTTTCTTCAATTAGCAAAGCTTTGCCCATGTATTTTTTTAAAAGAAAGATCTAAGCTGATTAATATTGGTAGCTACGGTGGATTTTCTATTCTGTTGTGTAGGTAAGTTTGTTTATTTCCTCCAATGCAACCTCCAACTCCCTGGTTCAAGTGATTCTCCTGTCTCAGCCTCCTGATTAGCCAGGATTACAGGCACGCACCACCATGCCCAGGTAATTTTTGTATTTTTAGTAGAGACGGGGTTTCAAGATGGCTTGGTTGGCCAAGATGGCTCACTCTCCTGACCTCGTGATCTTCCCACCTCAGCCTCCCAAATTGCTGGGATTATAGGCATGAGCCACCATGCCTGGCCAGAATTCTTCTTCAATGTGAGGATTTATGTGTTAACTTTGCACTTGGAGTAAGGGAGCAGGAGAGCTGGTTGGGCCACACTCCCCAAATACCATGCCAAATCCTCATCTTTCCTCAAAAATTTAAAGAATTTTAAAAAAATTTTTGTTCAAAACTAAACATAGGCTGAAATGTGTCCTGGAACTGAAAGCTGCTCCAGACCTCAAAACTCAGCCTTACCAAGACTGGTTTTAATCTTCCTATACTCTTCAGCATCTGAATATTACATCGGCTTTGAAAACTTAGCTATCTTTCTGCTGAGCTTCTTGATATCCACCTTCTTAAAATTTAGAAAAATGTTTAATTTATTTTCTCAGAATTTTTTCACTAGATGTCTTTCATAAAGTGTCAAGTAACAATAACACTATACAATTTCAGTGCATATGAATCAAATCCTTTCTCCTATCTACCTCCAGAAGAGAAGGAAAAGTATTGTCACTTTTCTATTTCTACACACAGTTGAGAAATATTTATAAATGTCATTTATTTATATTCATATTTATTTATACCTTACATTCTTGAATGTGTGCCTACTTTTTAAATAATGTGTTCACTTTTACAAGTATGCTAACTTAGAACACTTTCTTAGATTTAAAAAATCTCAGTTTAGGTAAATTAGACATATATCCAACAAATTTTTCAAAAAGATTAGCAGATGCATTGAAGAATAAAATATTAGTAGTTGTTTCATTTAACAAGCTTTTTTCTGAAACTTTCATGATTTATTATTATAGTGTGTACTCGAGATTAGTAGTACAGATTTGAACTAAAATTATAAATGAATTTCTCAATCATACTAGTTCTATAACTGATGCCAATAATAATAAAAGCTTAAAAAATATTTTTCTTATGACATTTTATACGTTTCATTTATCCCTTTTATCCTTAGATTTTCCTATTTTTCTCCTTAAGAATTTATAGATTCCATTTTTCACAAGGAAGACATTTGATGGGCCTATTTTCAAGTCTACTTTTGGTTTTCTTTTGCATCAGTAATGAATCATTATTATTCTCATCACTAAAATCTAATTCATTATCTGATAAGAACAAATATTCCTCACATTCTATTTTCAACAGCTGATTTTTCTTATTCATGTTCTCAGTTGGCTTATCCTCTTCCCTTGCTGGAAATGAAAATTCATTCTTTTCCATATGAGAATTATCATTCATCTCATTAATCTACCTTGATTGCCATTTCCCCCCTTATCACTGCAAACTAAGAGTCTTATTGTCTGTTACTTTTATTATTTTCATTATTTGGTATATATCGTATGGGTTTCTGGCATTTTCTGATACTGAATATACATGTAGCAGAAGACAAACATACTACCAAGTGAACTGGTGTATAAATAGACTTCAGCCTTAAGAGCTCCTGAACTTGAAAAGGATAATGACTTTATTGCATTGATCACTTCCTGTTTAAATGAGACCAAGCTTATGCCAGAGATACATTTACCTAAGCTTTCTTCATTCACCACAATATAACATAACAATTTGTCCAGCAAATTACAGATTTTATGAATGATGTACTTTCTTTAACTGAAACCATAGTAGCATCAAGCTCTAAAATGAGATTGAAGAATGGGGCAGTACAGAAACTGAAATTGTATGTATGTCAAAAATACCAGTTTTGAAAATAGCATTCAACCACCCATATTTGTTCCAGCAATATCTTTCCCTGTGGCAGAGGCTCATATGCTGGCAATCTGGTTTTGTGGGTTGCTGAAACTAGCTGAAAAACGCTGTTAACTATCCCATAAAGGAGACATGATAATGCAATAATGATGCAGGGCAGATACGTTCCAAAACTGGGGCTTAGCCTGTTCGGGTTATTGGCTTTGCCTAGGAAATAATTCAAAGGCAAGCTGGTGGTGTTAAATAGCAACTTTTATTGAAGTGGCAGTGTACAGCATCTAGGTACTGCTCCTTGTGGAGCAGGGCCTCTCCATAGACAGTGTGTCCAGAATAGCAGTTCAGAGGCAGTTTTGCAGTCATTTTTGGGCCCACTTTAAATTATATGCGAATTAAGGGGCAATTTATACAGAAATTTCTACAATGAGGGTGGTAGCTTCCAGGTTGTCAGGTTATTGCCATGGAAAGGAGCAGTAACTTCCTTGTTGCCATGGCAATAGTAAACTAACATTGCACACTGGTGGGCATGTATTAAGAAAAGCAACTTCTGCCCCGGATCTGTTTTAGCTGGTCCTCAATTTGGTCCAGTGTCCAAGCCCCACCACCAGAGTCAAGGCCCGCCTCCTAGCTCACTCCACACTCAGAGATGAGAAACTCCTTAATCTTACGGGATTGCAGAAAGGCAGAAGTCCCTCGTCTGTAACTGCTTCCTGCTGAGTTTATGAGCATAGGCCCTTCCTAGCACCAAAGGAGTAAAAATCTCTGGATACCTCATCTAAGAGGCCCACTGACAGGAGGCTTTTATTCTCCAGGTCAGCAGGTGGGATGGGTCAGAAGCCTTTGCCAGCATTGTATTTACCTGGAGCTGTTGTAATCTAGAAGACACAAACTTTACTAAGTTTATACAAGCAAGGGCCAAAAATTAGTAACAACAAGGCAGCTATCAAAGGTCCTAAAAGAGGTAGGTAAAAAAACAGGTGAGACTTGGAAAGGTATTTTTCATAGTTGACCAGACATAGTTGGGGTCAGTGCCCTGGTTATATCTATGAAGGCAGGTAGCTTGCTCAGAGAGCTTTTGAATGTTAATCTCAACTTGTCCAGAGTTGTTAATATATGTGCAGCAGGTTTTATTAATAACTTCACAGACTCCACTTTGTTCAGCTAGTAGATGACCCAACACTAGTCTGTTATTGAGAATTACATTTGCCAAAGAATCTGGGGACTCTTGAATTCCTTTACTGTCTGAGCTGTGTTGATGGCTAAGGATTCTAGGGTTTGAGTCAAATTCTTTAGGGTTGACCAGTGATGAGCAAAGCCATCACAGGGTGCTACTAGTCTTACCACTTCCCTGATTCCTGCCAGAATTAATCTGCTCGCTTACCTCTGTTATTCTTGAGTCTTATGGGGTTATAGACAGTGACCCCTGAGGGACAAGGATGGCCAATGTACATTCACCTCAGGTCTAAGTTTTTCATTTATAAGGGAAAGCTACTCTTAAAAGAACACTTGAGTCTCTAGGAAGTTGGGAGTGGTTACAGGATGTGAGTTTTTCCTATTTACGGCCACAAACAAAAATGAGCCCAGCTAGAACACACAGAGAGCCTACAGGGTATGAAGTTTATCTTTGTTGCCTTATTGGGTCTATAGAGATATTTTTCCTCTGTTCCAATGAGGATGGTTGAACGGTCTTTGTTTTCTGGAAGGGGGCAGTACTCTCACCTTCCCAGACTAGGCAGACCACCTACAACGTGCTCGAACTTTCTGAGTTGTCCTATACTATCTTTCTTAAATAACCAGTCATTTAACTCTAGGACAAGAATTTATTATACAAGATATCTCCTCATATAAAATTACTGGGTTTTGTTTGTTTGTTTGTTTTTGAGACGGAGTCTCGCTCTGTCCCCCAGGCTGGAGTGCAGTGGGGCGATCTCGGCTCACTGCAAGCTCCGCCTCCCAGGTTCACGCCATTCTCCTGCCTTAGCCTCTCCGAGTAGCTGGGACTACAGGCACCCGCCACCACACCCGGCTTATTTTTGTATTTTTAGTAGAGATGGCGTTTCACCATGTTAGCCAGGATGGTCTCGATCTTCTGACCTCGTGATCCATCCACCTCGGCCTCCCAAAGTGCTGGGATTACAGGCGTGAGCCACCGCGCCAGGCCAAATTACTGTTTCTTTATTCCTTCCTTGCAAAACAGAAAAATACATTTTCTATTCATAACATTCTTTACATCTCTCTTTTCTACTTACGAGTTCCCTCATACTTTGAGCCTCCCTTTTAATAATTTCCAAATTAGACAAAAGTGTTTTTCCCAATAAAGGCTACATTTCTTTGGTACATTTTATATAAGCATAAGAAGGAGAAAGTCCTGAACTGCCTGCCAGACATTGGCATTCTATAGATAAAAAACATTCTACCATTTTAAGATTTAAACACAATAAGTTCACTATTTAAGCATCTAGTCCATTCACATGTATTTAACTCTTCCACTTTTAACAGTGAACCACCTCCAAGTACCAAGATACCATGTAAAGCTAGTCATCATTTAAAGCCATTTTAACCATACCCAGGTAAAAATTTTAAAGTTAAATTTTAGAAGTCATTACATTCACTTCAAACTGATAAGCTTTGACTAGTCTTATTTAATTTTTGATCACTCTTTTATTTACAAGCCAATTTGATAGCATGTTAGACACAACACATATCACAATACCTGTATATATGCCTAAACTAACATATTAAGTAATTAATGTGTTTTAATACATCAAATCACCTATACAGTACAACTTAATTCAATTCAATTCAATTAAACCAATTCAAAATTGACTCCCAAGTACCTGGCCAAATTTTGTTTGCCCCGACGGGTATAGACAACAGGAAGAGGCAGGGAAGGAATTCCATAGCATCAAATAAGGAAGGGGTGAATTGCATTGCCCAAGGGGAAACTCTGGAGTCCGTGAGCCACCAGAGAGCTCATCCAGAAGTTGAGACGCCTCTCTGCCACTGCAGGAAGCTGTCTGCTGGGTCAAGGGTCTGAGACTCCCAGTAAACTTAATTGGCTAAGGCAACTCATTGGGGCTAATGGAAGACGGTTATCTCTAGAATTGATAGTGAGTTTTTACTTCTCTTTGTCTCTCACCAGGGACAAGTAGGACATTCTCATTACCAATGGCCCTTTTGCTTATCTTGGGCATGCTGATTCTGGCCCACAAGCTGGCAGGTCAGGGGCTCTGGTCTGGGGACCTCAGACTTTTAAAAAGCATTTTCTTTAATATGGCAAGGTTTACATAGAGTACATTTAATAATGTAAAGAAAATGTAATTCTGTCTATTGATTAGTCAACCATTTAAAAAGTATTTTCTTTAATATGGCAAGGGTTACATAGAGTACATTTAATAGTGTAAACACAATGTAATTCTGTCTATTGATTAGTCAACCAAAAACAGTTCCTTTTTATGAAAGAATTTTTTTACAGTATTATGTAGGGAGATATACAGATCAAATGTTTGTTGAAAAAATATGTGTATGAGGTGCTAATCAGACATAAGCAGAGAAATATTTATTATACTATTGAGGTTTTAGACAGGACAAGAGAGTTAATGCCTTAATAGGAAACACTATCCCATCTCTTGATCACTGATCTGATACAAGATGATTCTCTTTACACCACTGTCATCAGTAATTTTTCAAGTTATTTGTTTAAAATTTCTCGATATTCTAATCAGGCTTCACTCTCCTACCTAACTTCAGTAACTAGTGTTTAAGATTCCAAATCTAGAATCTAGAAACATAGTTATCAAGTAATCTCACGAAATGCTTATAGATAACATGGGTAAATGTACATTGAATGAGTATGCCACTAGGCAAATTTGCACTGGCCTAATCTTGTGTTCAGGTAGTATTAAGAAAGCAACAGATGGCTAACTGGAAAGTGACTTTTTCTGCATATTGTAGAATTTGCCCTCAGTTCTGACCTGTTCGACACGTATTTTAGATTTAGATGTTGACTTTGATAATGGGTGTTTCAGATATCACAAAACTGAGAAAGACGGTTTATATTTTGAATGATAGTATTGGGCTCCAAATGGATCAAATATTATAATATTTAAAATATAATAATAACGGTAATAATTTATATTTCAAAAAATACATGAGTCTAAGGAGAAAAATATGACTCAACAGTTTGTGAGAAAAAAACAAAAAAAGTATTGGCTTCAGTGGATCGTAAGTTCAAGTTAGGCTATATTACTACCCTCTATATACTACATAAATATCTGAATTATTATATTAAACACTAGAAATCAAAATTCTAAAGAACTGCTCTCAGATTTAAGGCATTTCTAGAGGATAACAATATTAAGTGATTAATATATTCAACCAACACTAATTTAGCAAAGTACCTATTCTATATCCACATCAATCTGATAATGAGCAAGACAGACATGCATGTCTGCATTTATTGGAGATAGGAATAGATATTAAATAATTAATTAAATTTACCATGGAAGCTGTTAAAATCAATTGCAGAATTTGATAACAGTGTATTACAGAAAGCTGTAAATTACTTTAATCTAGGAAATCATCTGGCTTTCCTCCAATTTGCCAGAGGATCCATCTGGGAGTTTCTGTTGTCATGCCAACTATCTTCATAAGATGCAAACCTTTCACTATTTTAGTTGTATGGTTATTTTACTGGTTAAGTGATTTTGTCAATTTACATTATGGCAGTGTCTACATGCACAGAAGCAGGACATATTACATATAACAAAGGCTGTCATGCAAGGTGGAACCCCACTTCAGGGAGAAAAAAAAACTGAGGCAGAAGAAAATGAGTAGTGAGTCAAACTGAAAGTAGAGGTGGCACCATGAAAACACAGCAAGTTTTTTTTTTTTTTTTTTTTTTTTTTTTTTTTTTTTTTTTTGTAGGCAGAGTCTTGTTCTGTCGCCCAGGTTGGAGTGCAGTGGCGTGATCTGGGCTCACTGCCAGCTCCGCCTCCTGGGTTCACCCCATTCTCCTGCCTCAGCCTCCCAAATAGCTGGGACTACAGACGCCCGCCACCATGACCGGCTAATTTTTTGTATTTTTAGTAGAGACAGGGTTTCACCGTGTTAGCCAGGATGGTCTCGATCTCCTGACCTCTTGATCCACCTGCCTCGGCCTCCCAAAGTGCTGGGGTTACAGACGTGAGCCACTGCACCCGGTCAAGTTGTTTTTTTTTTTAAGAGATCCACTGTATTTGTAGAATGAATCCTTTTGAGTAATGAGGAAAGTGAACACTTGGACATTATAGCAACCTTCCAGCAACTGGAACTAGCTTCATTCATTGCATGTTTCATGAATAATAGCATACATTTAATGATATCTGAGGTTTCACAATCTAGATATGTAATCATTATATTTGCTTTTTTAATGTTTATCCCCAACATATTAAGCTACTTCTCTAACCACTTTTGAACATTATGTACTAGGTTATGATATATAATATTTTCCCAACTATTCATGATGGGACTATCTTAAAATGCAGTAAGATATACCTAACTGGTTTCAATTAAAAGTATATAATTTATAAATCCATGTAAACAGCATCATCCATGTAAAAATGTGTCATTTCACTATTTGCTAAAAGTGGATAATATGTGAATGCAGCACTGTGAGTTCTGTCCATATTAAGTACATATGCTCTTCCCTCAAAATACATTTACATGTGACCATCTGAACTATGATTAGTGTGAAGGTGCCTCTGACTATCCTTACTCTAAATATTAATAAAGTTAAACATTTATCTACAGTTATATTTTTAAAATATTTATATAAATAACATTTTGCTCCACCATTCCACACTGTGCAGACCAGTGCCCTCCAGAGAACCCAGGAGAAAGCAGATCATTTCTCTCTTTCCATATCACAGCTGTAGGTGCTTTGAGATATTACTATTAGGGATATCTGTGAATCTATGAGAGCCACTCTTACAGCTTATCCTCTGCTCAGAAGCAAAAAGTAATTGAGTGATGTCACATTAAGAATTGAGAATAAAGGGCCAGGCATGGTGGCTCACGCCTGTAGTCCCAGCACTTTGGGAGGCTGAGGCAGGCAGTACACCTGAGGCCAGTAGTTTGAGACCAGCCTGGCCAACATGATGAAACCCCATCTCTACTAAAAATACAAAAATTAGCCAGGCATGGTGGTGCACTCTTGTGGTCCCAGCTACTCGGGAGGCTGAGGCACAAGAATCACTTGAACCAGAGAGGCAGAGTTGTAGTGAGCCGAGATCGCCCCATGGCACTCCAGCCTGAGTGACAGAGTGAGATTCTGTCTCAAAAAAAAAAGGAATATAATTTAATATATTTTGTGCATACTTCAATAAGATTTTTAGATATTTTTCTCTATTCTCCAAATCAGGGAAAATCTGAGCTTCTCCAGATTCTGTGCTTTGGATAAGCAAAGATACAAATGTTTGGTCAAACTCTAGCAATGTGTTAAGCGTTATAAAAACATTTCTGCACATTCAGTTCATCATTGGCTTAGCTATGTTCCATCCCTTACTCAAATCCTTTGTTTAGTTTATGTTTTAATGTTGCACTTATTTTTATGAGCAATCTCAAACATTTTATGGATGACAGGAACAGGGAGTGTGTGAGAGAGATGATTGCCATAATTACAGACAAGTACGGGACACATGATTACCACTGTAATAACTGAGGTGAGTTCTTCAATGTCACACCTCAGTTTTTTTTATTAAAAATGCTATTTGTCTCGACATTCTCTAGGAAAAACAATTTAACTTATGATACAATATAACTTATGTAACTTATGATATATAATATAGAAAATAGACTATATGATATATAATATTGTATGTGAAGTATATATTGTATACTTTATAATATATAATTATATATAATACAAAATTTATAATACAATCCATAATATACAATATAAAAAAGTGAAATATAAAATATTTCTTTACTAATGTGCACTTTGTCTATGTCTGTGTTCGTGTCTGTTTGTTGTCTATGTGTAGTGTGTAAATTATTTTTAATGGCCACTGAAAGTGTATTTGAAAAAATGGTAGCAAAAACAAAGGACATGTAGAGATTAGGAAATATGCTGAAATTATTGCAGCCTGGAAGAAATGACTGACTATTGTATGAAATACAACTGGAAAAACAATGACTGAAGACTTGAAGCAGGCACTTTGCAGTGTAATAATACTTTTATGGTCCAGTTGTAAATACATTTTAAATTTTGATTATGATTTCTTCTTTGACTTGTAAATTGTCTAAAGGCCTTTTGTTCCAGCTGAGTGAATGTCTTTTCTGTTTTTGTTTATATTATTCATTTATAAACTAATTGCACTCTGATCAAAGAGTATTTCAGTGATACCAATTCTAAAAATTTAATGATAATTATTTTAAATTATATATATAGTTGTATATGTAATACATACAATAATTATTATATATATGATCATATATATTCATATATTTATATATTTATACATATATATTGAATAAAATCTGTTACTTGATGGGAGATTTCTCAATTTTTTTTTTTGCTTATTGTCTTGTTAATGTTTTTCTACTCAGGCTACATTATAAAGGTCACTTAGATTAGGTAGTTAAATATTCATAATGATCTGAAACTTTTTTTATTATGTAATTGTACTTCTCATTTCTTTGTTAAAAGAAAAACTTTAGCTGAATGTAATTTAATGGAGTTTAATTAAGCAAAAAATGATTTGTGAATCAGACAGCCCACAGACCTAGAATAGGTTCAGAGTGACTCTATGTCAGTTTGCTGTGGTCTGCTGGGGCCTAGTACAAGAGCTCAGTCTAAAATAAGGACCTCCCATGATTTTGGTTATCAATTTCCTCCTATTGGTGAACTTGTCAGATAGGTGAGAATGTGAACAAAACTTAGGGCTTTGGCATTACTCTCAGTTACCATCATTTTGAGTTTCTGGTCTCAACATGTCATTCATAGGTTATTGTGTCCTCATGATCATACATTTATTTGAGTTTTTGTCATTCCAGTCAATGCAACCATTTGACATTCTATGGATGGCTGCCTGTAAATGTTTAAAACTTTTGAGATAATACAGTGCACCAGGGAGATTTCTATTATGGTTATAAGGAGGATACTACCAAGAGTTTGAAGTATTTTCCCTAGCCAGGGTCCCCATGAACGAAACCAACCAAAATCAAATAGATCAAATAATGGGTCAGATGAGGAGTCTCTCTGTTTTAACCAAACTGCTTATTGGTTAATCCCCTGTAACTGTGTCTCTGTAACCTGATATGTCATCCATATGCAAAAAGAAGTATCAGCAACTGCATAGATTCCTCTCTGTTCAGCCAGTAGGTAATCTAGAACAATTCTATTATCTAATACAACATTAGCAAAATAATTTAAAGAAGTCTGTTGTGCAATCATAGTCATTGCAGTAGGATCTCTCATATAGTCTATTACGAGACAGAGAAATTTCTAATTATTGCCTCATTTATATGTATTGCAAGGCATGGAAAAAGGGACTTGATAAATGATGCCCATCTAGAAAGGTGATGTCTTCTTGGCAATGTTCTCTTTAACCTATGATGCAGGTTAAGAGAAGTAGACCGATGTTCTGTTCTTTGGTGATTATGGAGCAACAAAGATAACATTAAAATTCCTGGCTCACATTGGCCCTTCATTTTCCATCCATCGAGGCATAAGGCTGCCCATGCATAATGTTGGCTACAAAATTCTTCAAAAATGAAAGTATACCTCATGGGTGCACACAAATCCCATTCTCTTGTTGTATTGTTCATAGCATCATAAGCAAAAGGAAAAAAGTAGAAAAGTAAGAGTTTCATGATGGCAGAGAAGTCATGATCTGTAATCTTGGGAGAACTATCCATGTCTAGGATATCATCTGCTTATGGGAAGAAACTTCCCTAATTAGCTTTACCTTAAGGTCTCCAACAGGTGGTACAGTTCCAAGGGTCTAGAGGGGCCTTTCTAATAGAAACTAAGATTCTGGATCCCAAATTATTACTGCATTATGGGCGACAAGGGCAAGCCTTCTCTGGTGTAGTTTCCAGAAGACCAAACTAAATTGTAAAGAGTTTGATTGTCCTCAATCAGTAGATCATGAAAAGCTTCCTTTACCTGTGAAAATACACTTTGGCATAACACATTAAACCCTTGCAGGATTTGGTCTTTTCAGAGTTTAGCAGAGGAAGATAGAAAACGTTCTATTGTTTCAGTGACTATTTAACAAAGCGTCAACTTGTGTTTTTTCTACTGGATGTGGATCTTATTGTCATCAATCTTCAGTATGTTTGACCAAGGCAATCCAGTCAATTCAGCTAGCTTTACTTAGTGCTATCATATCCATAATACTTTATTTAAATGTCTTAAAACTTGTGTATTGAAACAAGTACCTCAATCACTGGAGATTTCTCCAGTAATATCCCATAAAATAAGCATTTCCTAAGAATCTTTTAGCTATTGTTATAACATCAGACTTTCTGCATGGGAAACCTTCTGTGCAACCAGAAAACATGCACTGAAAATAAAAATTTACTGAGATTACTTTATAAATATTCAAATGGATGAGCAGGTAGCAGAAATGTACCTAAAGTTTTGATTATGTTTTTAGGAATATGGGTTTGGCAAACCAAACATTGGTCATAAACCATTTTAGCACCTTAAAACAGTGACCACACCAATATTTTTTTTCATAATTTAGATCATTTTATCTGTTTTATGATGAGTCATAGAATGCATAGATTTTAATAATGAAAGCTTTCAGGACTGAGGAAGGACCAAGTGGCTGTCCAGGCTGTCCATGAATCCATGCTTAATGCTGGATTTATATAATCTTCAATACCAATTTTGTGTCTCCAATTCAGGTGCATAGCACTGTTTAATAAATGGCTTATTATAGGCAATTTGACTTGGATCATGGAATTCATTCAAATTACATATCTTAACAATTTCAGTATTGGTTGATTTAGGATTAAAATCTGCCAAAGTATTTTCTTAGTTTTTAAAATAATTATTATCCTGCTCGGATTAGCAGTTTTATAAGTCAGTCTCTTCATAGAGTGCTGAGAATTCTTACCCAATCCAAATGATGTTATCCTAAAGTTATTAGAACCCTGATTCCAAAGAGTTCATGTAAGGGTCCTTTTCATCCTTTCCATTAAAACCCATTTATTCCTGAGGTTGCAATTTTTTTAAATTTTTGCAATCAGACCTTGGCGATGACCTTGAGCAGCAGGATATAAATAACTCCCACATGTTTAGTGTTCCAATAATGGAACACTAGGCATAAACGGATTAACTTTTTTGAAGACATAACATTTTAGAATTAAAATTGCTTGCAAAGATTTTTTAGAAGAAGCATCAGAATAAAGAAATTAATTGTGGACAAGACTTAAAATGGCCATGGTTAAAGACATATCTGACAAAGAAATTGGGGGGGGATGTTTGTATTTAATCAAAAGGTGAACAAAAATCTTTTGACTCTTATTAATGCTTTATGAAAATCTGATTAAAAAGAGAAGACTGGAGGGAGCAGCTTAGATGGCCAAATAGAAACAGCTCCACCCTGTAGCTCCCACCAAGAAGAATGAAATCGGTGGGTGAATTCTGCATCTTCAATTCAGGTACCCATGTTTTTTCACTGGGACTGACTAGATGGTTGCTGTGACCCATGGAGAGTTAGAAAAAGCAAGGTAGAAGGAGGGATCACCAAGGAGCTCCGTGGGGCGAAGGAAGCTCTCTCCCCCAGCCAAGGGAGACAATGAGGGATTGTGCTATCCATCCCTGAAAACCTCACTCTTCCCATGGATCCTTGCAACAAGCAGATCAGGAGATCCCTTCATGAGCCCACACAACCACCAATTTGGGTCCTAGGCACAGGGCTGTGCAGACTCGAGGTGGTTCCTTGGATGGGCGACTGCTGGAGCAAGTATTGAGACAGGAGTTTTTGCATAATCTGGCTCTGGGAACTCCAGTGAGGCAGCAGAGCCATCCATTCCTTTGAGAGGGGGGCTGAAGCCAAGGAGCCAAGCAGTCTCGTTAAGCGGGTCCCACTCCCATGGAACCCCATAAGCAAAAACCCACTGGCTTGGAATCCCCACTGGCCAGAGCAACAGGCTGGAGACTGCCTAAGAAGATTGAGTTCCGGCAGAGGAGGAGCAGCTGCCATCACTGCAGCACCAGTTGGCCATTTTCCCATGCTGCCGGTGCCAGTGAGACTGCACAGCACCACAGCTGGGACAGTTCAAGTCCAGAATGCTTCTTTAAGTGGGGGCCTCACTGGACAGGAACTTCCTGCGGGAATTTCAGCATCTGCAGCCAGGGGCTTATGGACAGAATGCTGATATCCCTGAGAGGAGCCCCTAGGAGGAGGGGCAGCTATGGTATCATGGATCAGCAGTCTTAGTCTTTTCAGCCTGCTATCTCTGGAGAGTCAGGGCAGCCCAGATGAGGAAGATTCCCCCTGGCACAGAACACCTGCTCTGCAAAGGGGTAGCCAAACTGCTTATTTAAATGGGTCCCTGATCCTGCACCTCCTGACTCGGTGAGACCTCCCAACAGGGGTCTCCAGAGACCTCATACCGGAGCACTCCCATTTCCATCAGGTCAGTGCCCCTTTGGGATAGAGCTCCCATTCCCACAGAAAGGAGCAGGCTACCATTGCTGGTGTTCTGCAGCTCCATTGGCGATACTTCCAGGGGCAGGAAGGACCCAGGAGAATAGGGTCTGGAGTGGACCCCTAGCAAAGTGCAGCAGCCCTATGGAAGAGGGGCCTGACTGTTAAGACAAAAACCAACAGAAAGCAAGAAAAACAACAACATCAACGAAAAAGACCCCACAAAAACCACATCCAAAAGTGAGCAGCCTCAAAGATCAAAGGTAGATAAGCCGATGATGATGAGAAAGAATCAACTAAAAAATGCTAAAAACTCAAAAAGTCAGAGTACCTCTTCTTCTCCAAATGATTGCAACACATCTCCAGCAAGGGCACAGAACTGGGCTGAGGCTGAGATGGACGAATTGAGGGAGGTAGGCTTCGGAAGATGGATAGTAATGAATGTTGCTGAGCTAAAGGATTATTTTCTAACTCATTGCAAAGAAGCTAAGAACCATGATAAAACATTACAGGAGCTGTTAACCAGGATAACCAGTTTAGAGATGAATATAAATGACCTGATGGAGTTGAAAAACACAACACGAGAACTTCATGATGCAAACACATATATCAATAGCTGAATAGACCAAGCAGAAGAAAGGATATCAGGGCCTCAAGACTATCTTGCTGAAATAAGGCAGGCAGACAAGACTAGGGATAAAATAATGAAAAGTAACAAACAAAACCTCCGAGAACTAGATATTATGTAAAAAGACTGAACCTATGACTGATTGGGGCACCTGAAAGAGACAGGGAGAATGAAACCAAGCTGGAAAACACACTTCAGGATATTATCCAGGAGAACTTATCCAACCTCGCAAGACAGGCCAACAGTCAAATTTTGGACATCCAGAAAACCCCAGTAAGATACTCCATGAGATGATCAACCTCAAGACACATAAACATCAGATTCTCCAAGGTCAAAATAAAGGAAAAAATGTTAAGGGTGGCCAGAAAGAAAGGCCAGATTACCCATAAAGGGAAGCCCATCAGACTAACAGCAGACCTCTCAGCAGAAATCCTACAGGCCAGAAGAGATAGGAGATTCAACATTCTCAAAGCAAAAATTTTCCAACCTAGAATTTCATATGTGGCCAAACTAAGTTTCATAAGCTAAGGAGAAAAACACTCTTATTCAGACAAGAGAATGCTGAGGAAATTCATCACTACCAGGCCTGCCTTGCAAGACTCCTGAAGGAAGCACTAAATATGGAAAGGAAAAATCATTACCAGCCACTACAAAAACACACTGAAGTACACAGACTAATGACACTATGAAGCAACTACATAAAGCAGTCTACAAAATAACCAGGTAACATCATGATGACAGTATCAAATTCACACATAACAAGATTAACCTTAAATGTAAATGGGCTAAATGCGCAAATTAAAAGACACAGAATGGCAAGCTGGATAGAGTCAAGATCCATCAGTGTGCTGTATACAAGAGACCTATCTCACATGCAAAGACACACATAGACTCAAAATAAAACGAAGAAGGAAAATTTACCAGGCAAATGGAAAACAAAAAAGCAGGAGCTACAAGCCCAGTTGCTGACAAAACAGACTTTAAACCAACAAAAATCAAAAAAGACAAAGAAGAGGAGCACCCATATTCATAAAACGAGTTATTCAACACCTCCAAAGAGACTTAGACTCCTACACAGTATTAGTAGGAAGCACCCCACTGTCAATATTAGGTAGATCATCAAGACAGAAAATTACAAAGATATTCAGGATTTGATCTCAGTTCTGGACCAAGTAGACCTGATAGATAGCTATAGAACTCTCCACCCCAAAACAACAGAATATACATTCTTCTTGGTGCCTCATGGTATTTACTCTAAAATTGATCACATAATTGGAAGTAAATCACTTCTCAGCAAGTGCAAAAGAACTGAAGCCATAACAAATAGTGTCTCAGACCACAGAGGAATCAAATTAGAACTCAAGATTTAAAAACTCACTCAAAACCACACAACTACTTGGAAATTGAACAACCATCTCCTGAATGACTGCTGGGTAAATAATTAAATTAAGGCAGAAATCAAGAAGTTTTTACAACCAATGAGAACAAAGAGATAACATACCAGAATCTCTGGGACACAGGTAAAACAGTGTTAAGAGGGAAATTTATAGCCCTAAATGCCCACATCAAAAAGCTACAAAGATCTCAAATCGACACCCTAACATCACAACTAAAAGAACTGGAGAACCAAGAGCAAACAAACCTCAAAGCTAGCAGAAGACAAGAAATAACCAAGCTCAGGATAAAACTGAAGGAGAGAGAGAAAAAAATCCTTCAAAAAAAATCAATGAATACAGGGCTGCTTTTTTGAAAACATTAATAAAATAGATAGACTGCTAGCTAGACTAATAAAGAAGAGAAGAGAGAAGAATCAAATACACACAACAAAAAATGATAAAGGGGATATCACAACTGACCCCACAGAAATACAAACAACCATCAGAGAATACTATAAACACCTCTATACACATACACTAGAAAATCTAAAGTTCAACTTCTTCAGTTTATGGCTTCAGAGTATTTATTTTAGAGGACTTAGTACAAGGATTTTTGTTTGTTTGTTTGTTTTTAATTTAGTTTTGCTGTTTATGTTCAATGGGACAGCTATATAGGATATCAAGTGTGCAATACTTCTAGAAAGGGAAGTCACTTAGGGAAGTTTAAGAAGATAAAAGAGTACTGCCAGCACACACTGGAGAATAATACTCATGCTACAATAATCTGTATAAAGCATTTATTCTCTAGTGCTCCTATTTCCTTGAGTTCCAGGAGTGCCTTAACTCTGAAAGTTTTTAGTATTCCTTTTGATAGGATTTGTATACATTCTAATTAACTAATTGTGTTTAAAATCATTTTCTGTCATCTGTAGAAGAAGGTATGCCCTTTAAATCTGTAAGATTTGTATTGTTATGTCTCATCCTAATTAAATGCTTCCTGTATATTTGATATAAAAATACCTGATCTGAGCATTGCAAGTAGTCTTTAAAAATTCAATTAGCTTTCTTTAATGTATTTCATGCATTTATGGCATCAAAGAGCTGCATTACTGCAAATTAGTTTCGACAATGTTCTTCTTTACAGCTGTTAATTCGAAAAAAGGAGGAAAAGTCAATTTCAACTTGATTTGGATTTTGTGTGTTCCCGAGAATAAGCTATTCTTAATTTCAAAAAGTAATACACATGTTCATACTTTGAATAAATGAAGACAAACAAGTTAAATAGTTTATAACCTTTCAGGAATGTTTAGTTGCCATTTAACAATGCAAGCATAATATTTCCATTTTATTGAGCATTACATAATAGAGAATGCTATAAGATTTGTGAATAATGACACTAATGATATACATTATGAAGATTTTATAAAAGTTTAACTTTAAATATTTATAATGTTGTTGAAAGTATAGGAACAAAAGATGCCAGATTATACCTATCAATATGGGATTTCTTTCTTCAGTCCTAAATAAAACTGAGTACTTACAGCCATCTGTCAATTGCCCGAACTGACAGAGGGAAAGAGTAGGGGGTTTCATTTATCATATTATTAGAAGGGAGAGTCATATCAGAAGACTTTTAAAAGATATCAGAAAAAAATGAATATGGACTCCAGAACCTCGATATTCAATAATAATACTGTGCTATGATAATTACTATAGAAAAAAAATCATACCTTAGTTATCCCAAGTCCTGGATTTCTAGAAATCTATATGTTAATTTTCTCAGAGTCCTGGATAGTAGTAACCTTATCCCTATGCAGAAGGAGGACAGTGGAAATGTTACAAGGGCAGTCAGAAAATAAGAGAATCCTTTGCTGTAGCTGCTCCAAGTTGTTTTATTAGCAGAAACAGGAAAAGGAGAAAAAACAGGGCTATGGATAGACCACTTCAGTATTAAGCCTTGCTGTCAAAGTCTACTAAATCTGGAGCAGTCAGCTCTCACTAAAATATCTTTGGCTGTAGACCAATACAAATGGTTGCCTTGTAGGGAGCTAAGTGTACACTGAGGAATGGGCAGACTATAATTTGGGTAGAGTGATAAAATTTATAGATGATTCATTATCCCAACTACCTCTCACACTCTGATTAGGCACAGTGAATCTTAAGAGCATGGTGGGCTTCCTAGGTGGAGGGCCAGAAATGCTTACAACTTTGAGGGCAATGAGCTAGCAGCTAGTACAGAATTTTGTGGGATTTTTCTAATTTTTCTAAGAGAAAAGAACCCACTTAAGAAATAGTGGCTGGGTATGTTGGCTCATGCCTGTAATCCCAGCACTTTGGGAAGTCGAGGTGGGTGGATCATCTGAGGTCAGGAGTTCGAGACCAGCCGGACCAACATGGTGAACTCTTATCTCTACTAAAAATACAAAATTAGCCGGGCGTGGTGGCGCATGCCTGTAATCCCAGCTACTCAGGAAGCTGAGGCAGGAAAATCGCTTGAACCCAGGAGGAGGAGTTTGCAGTGAGCCAAGACCATACCATTACATTCCAGCCTGGGTGACAGAATGAAACTCTGTCTCAAAAAAAAAAAAAAAAAGAAAAAAGAAAAGAAAAAGAAATAGCAAAATCAGACTATTATAGCAGAGATCAACTTACATTACTTTTGTATTCCTAAACAAAAAGCATTTATAAAAGCATTTTTGTGCTTTTATTTGATGTTCGTATAATGATTTTAATATTATTCAATTTATAGAATTTGACTTCTTTTGTTATAAGAAGGATTGGATTAATCTACAACCCCCTTCTTCACTTACCCTTCTCCTTGATTATCCTGCTTAAAATAGAGTTGATTTCAGCTAATTAATATACTTTAGAAGACATGTTGCAGGTGTTTGTATGTTTGCATGCATGGTTCATCCCTAACTCATCTCTTACTAACATCTCTTTTCATGGTTTCTTAAGTTCCTGCTCAATAAAAGAGTGGTAAATAAATGTGCAAAACAAAACATTGCAGAAGAAGGAGAAAGCCTGGAAAGTGAGATATAAATAAGCTAGCAAAGTAAGAAAAAAGAAATCATAGTGAGGTTGGTAGTCAGAGAGTAACTCAACTATGTGAAAGCAATGTTGTCTGTGAAGTAAACCAGTATCTCAATCTAAAAGTAAACATGAAGTAATTTTTTTAAAGTATCAGTCAGTTTTGAAATTACCTGCATTTCTTCTCTTCTTGCTTGGGGCAAATAATAATGGTGATCATATAAATTCATTTGTATTTCTTTAAAATTCTCTTTATTTTTAGACAACAATATGTGATATAATTAATATTAGCTTATCTGGCTAAACTTATTCTAATATAATTAAGCAGAATAAATTTATTTATTCTGAATGCACAATAGTAATGGCTCTGTATGGTGTTGTCTAGAATCTTGATTAAAAATAGCATGACACACAAACGCGCACACACACACACACGTTAAAAGATTATCAAGTGAGCACATTCCAAGGGATCATATTGCCAGCCTTTGAAACAATGAATTGTGTTTTCAACCACGTACATTGCTATGCAACTGCTTCCAGCAACATGCCCACTGCCCGGAGAACCTTTCCCAATTCTGCCTCTTGGCACTTTAACAGCCATTGTTGAAATTAGCATCTCTCATTAGAGAAAAGGATGGATATATATGACATCTAGTTAATTATGAAATAAACCTCTATTTATTCTTCTTATTTAATCTGATATTCAGTTAAACACTAGTCAAAATTTCTTATCTTTCTTATCTTTGTTATCTTATGCTTGAGTTTGATAACCATGCATCTAATGAGATCTAGCCACCTGAAATTGTCTTTATTCTCCCTAATTCCTGTCTTCATTGCCAGAAATCTCAACAATAGTACTCCTTTACAGTACCAGTTTTCATCTGTTTTCTATAAGGTGCTGGAATTCATCAGTGAGTCTTAAGAGATGAGGAGACACAAATCAGGAAGAAAATGAAGAGGAAAAGCTTCAGGCTTCCCATATCAGCTTCATCCATGCCGGGATAACTTTTTATGTGTTGAATTTCCAGATAAAATTTTGTTCTGGATGAAAAACAGAAAACTACTGCTAAATTTCAAATAACTTGAGAAATATTGTTTTAAATAAATGCATTCAGGGTTCTATTGAAATGCAAATGTTAGGGAAGAAAGGCAAAATATCCTATTAAACACCACTTACGAATCCCTTAGTAGAAATAATCTGATCAGACTGGCTACCATTAACAAGCAAAGGTCAGATGCAAATTGTCATTTTTGATGTCAGGGAAGGTAAAGTTCAAAGCTCTTCATTCACTCTATTTTCAGGAAGGTGGATATTGCCTAGGATTCAAAAGCCATCAGGAAATAAAATAGAGAAAAGTATAAAAAAAGAATAACATGAAATTTATCAGCATTACACATAACATCAGGTGTATTGGTTTCCTGGGCCAATGGTAACAAAGTACCACACACTGAGTGGCTTAAAACAACAGAAATTTGTTGTGTCACACTTATGCAGGCTGGATATCTGAAGTCAAAGTGTCAACAAGACCACACCAATATCTGTAGGAAAGTCTTTTCCTAATTCTTCTCAGTTTCTGCTGGTTTGCTGGCAAACTTTGGCATTTTTTGTCTTGCAGCTGCAATCATTCCAATTTCTGCCCTTATAATGACACCTGTCATACTAGATTAGTAACCTTCCCTATTTCAGTATGATCTTATTTTAGCTAATTATATTTGCCACCACCTTATTTTCAAAACAAGGTCACACTGTGAAGTACCCAAGTTTAGAACCTCTTTTTGGCAGAGGGATATAATTCAACTTGTAACACCAGCATTCAGCAAATGACCCATGAACCAAGTCTAGTCACTATTTTTGTAAACAAAGTTTTATTGTAATATAGCCAATGAATTATATTATGAATTGTCTATGGCCACTTTCATGCTACAACTGTAGAGGTGAGTAGTTGTGATAGAGAACTTAAAATTTCTTAAAATGTCAAATATTTACTGTCTAAACTTGTACACAATGTTTCCTGACTCTTGCATTAGACAAAAGTCAGCCTTCTTTAAGATAACATGCAAAGAAACGTAAAACAGAGAGAGAGAGACAGAGACAAAGGGAGAGAGAAAGGAATTGACTTGAAACACATTGCCATGATATTTTGTAGCTCCTTCCGTCAAGAGAGGGAATTTACTTTACCATACTTGAATCTGGACTGAACTCGCATCTTGTTTTGAGTAAGAAAATGCGGCAGGCGATGTTGTATGAATTCAAAATTCTAGGCTTCAAAAAGCTCCCCAGTTTCTTCCCATGCCCTGTAAGAATGTTCCATTTGCAGTGGCTGGACTGGGCCCCGGTATGATGAGATTCCATGTGGAGAGAGAGAAAGAGGGGCTAGCCAATTAGCAGCAAGGCCCTGCATATCTGAATAAGGCTGTCTCAGATGCTTCAGCCCTTGCCAACCTTCTGAATGTCTTTAGATGAAGAAATGCTCCAGAGGAGGTCATCAGAAGAACCAACCAGCTGAGCACCCACCCAACCCGCAGACTTATGAGAAATAATAAATCATCATTGCCTGAAGTCACCAAGTTTTGAGTTGTTTCACAGTGATAGATAACTGAAACAGAGAAACACCAAAACTGTATAAATACATTTCTTTAGGAAATTGTCTTAGTGTGAAAGGCACTAGGTAGCTGCTTTGTGCTTCTGAGATTCCCAGGGATACCTTTCCAGGTCTCCACTAGTGTTTGCTGTTCCTCATGGAGATGCAGGTTTCAATTTCTCTCTCTCCTCAATTTTAAGTTTGGCATTTGTTTTTTGAGGAGTTCACCAAATTCCTGAATATGCTACTTCATAAAATATTTCTGGTTTATAGCTTGTAATCCCAGCAATTTGGGAGGCCGAGGCAAGCGGATCACGAGGTCAGGAGATCGAGACCACAGTGAAACCCCGTCTCTACTAAAAATACAAAAAATTAGCCGGGCGTGGTGGCGGGCGCCTGTAGTCACAGCTACTCAGAGAGGCTGAGGCAGGAGAATGGCGTGAACCCGGGAGGCAGAGCTTGCAGTGAGCCGAGATTACGCCATTGCACTCCAGCCTGGGCGACAGAGCAAGACTCCGTCTCAAAAAATAAAAAATAAAGTAGAAACTATGATTGTTTATGAAAATTAGTTTTTTTTTTTTTGAGATGGAGTCTCACTCTGTCACCCATGCTGGAGTGCAGTGGCGCAATCTCAGCTCACTGCAAGCTCCGCCTCCCAGGTTCACGCCATTCTTCTGCCTCAGCCTCCCGAGTAGCTGGGACTACAGGCGCCCGCCACCATGCCCGGCTAATTTTTTTTGTATTTGTAGTAGAGACGGGGTTTCACCGTGTTAGCCAGGATGGTCTCTATCTCCTGACCTCGTGATCCACCCGCCTCAGCCTCCCAAAGTGCTGGGATTACAGGCGTGAGCCACTGTGCCTGGCCTAAAATTAGTTTATGTGTAGTGTGCTATGTATAAAATAATAAAACTCACTATTTCATTTTTATGCCAAGTTACTTGTGATATAACACAATTTTCTTTTAACATAATTTTAATAATCAAAAGTACAAAACAGTGGGGAGACCATGGCACTGCATATATTTCTGTATACAGAATTTTTTTAAATCCCACCTACATGCTGCCATCGTAAGCTAAAGAACAGATGAGATATACTTTACTCAAAGTGGAGTGAATCAGCTATAAATAATGACACATTTCAAAAACAATTATTAAAAATAGTTGGCAAAGTACTAATCTTTCAACAGAATAAAGAACATAACCTACATACTATCCCCCAAGATACAGATTTAACTATAAATATTTAGAGATTTCTGCTATTTAATTGTTATTCTTCTTTCTCCCTTCATGTGAAAGATTTTTATAGAAGAAATCATATGAATGAATGGATTTTTGCTTGTGTGCATTTTCTTTTTTTTCCAAGTATATGGTTACTTGGCTAGTTTCATTAAATATGCCATAGGGAACATTAACTACAAACATAAAATATGTGTTTTTAAATTAGACATAGACTTTCCTACTTTTATTGAAGCTACAATGTATTAAGGCAAAGGCTTTATTAGAGACAACTAGAAAGTTATTGTGACTTAATGAAGACAAAAGATACAGGAGATGTGAAACCTACCAATACAGAAATAAGTCAATGCTATCCATTTCAGATGCAAGAAAAGTGTCTTAAGTATTCACAGGAGGCAGGAGAATAGTGAAGTGTATAATATCTATTCCATCCCAGTTCTGATTGCACATTTAAAGTCAACACATGCTGAGTCTCACAAATTATGAATGTTAATATTGAGAATAAAAGAAGAGCTGAAACTACAACTAGGAAGTGCTCATCTCTGTAGCATGTTCTATAACATTCTCTTAACCATTTCCATTCCTATTTGCTTATTTTTATTTCTTATTTTATGTACATATTCCACATTTTCCCACTTGATTATAAACCCATTCTACTGGATAATAATAACAAGAAAAAGGGGGAAAAGGACAATCTTTCATTGGAACAAAACAATCCAAATTACTTCCACTCTAAATCTTAGCAGTATTAAATGATAAGAAATCAAAGGAGCATTCACTACCTGGTAAAATGCTGTCTAATTACTAATGAATTAAGAAGGAATAAAGCATTAATAGTAAACAATAAAGCTCTGTCTCACACATATCCACTCTGTGGCTTCACACTTGACAAAATCTTTTAACCAGAAAGTGGTTAGCCACTACATAATACATCTAGAATAAAGGATTCCATTTTAGTCATTTTTTTTTTAGGGGGGGGTGGTCAGGGAAAATAGATGGATCTGTAAAAGTTGCAGCTGAAAAACAGCCAATGCCTACTCTAGATGTCCCTGCTATGCTGCTTTATCAAGCCACACTGGAAGTAGCACATTTACTTTGAATCAAATAAGATTGCCACAGTAGACCATCTTTCTTTGCATCTTGCCTAGCACAGGCTCTGAGATTTTGGACATAGATAGTAATTTTTAAAAATTCTTTACATTTTGTATCCATAATTACCTATTTTAACTGATTTTTTAGCATTATTATTTATCCCATATCTTCTTGTTTAAATCCTTTTTATTTTGCTGCAGTACATCCTGGAGTAATCAATTTTGGACGGAATGGTGGACGATACTTTTGTCAGCCCTTGGACATCCAAATATATCTTTATATTCTCTATATATTTGAACTATAGTTGGGAGCGTGTGTTTAAAATTCTTAAAACTTTAAAGATTGTTTTCTATTATTTTTTAACATTTAATATAGTCATTTGGACTTCTGATGACAACCTAATCCTCTTCTCTGACCAGACAATTTATTTTATGCTGTGTGGAAGTTTTTAATGTTTTAATTCTATGCTTGGAATCCAAAAATTTCATGAAGATATATCCATGTATACTTTGCTTGTTTACATTAATATTGCATGCTACTAAATTCACTCTTTGATTGTGAAGATATATCTTTCATCAGCATTGAGAATTTTTTTCATTTAGTGTAAGAGAGCCAGTACTATTTCTCTTCTGTTCTTATCGAATTTTGGAAAGACATCATTACATTGACAATATGCAGCTGTCTGCATAAACATACAGGTGGTCCTGATATTTGAATAGGATTGATCTCATCATCAATTTTAACAGTGGGTACTAACTACCCTAAGCCAAACAAAACATTTCATTCCACCAGAGATGGTGACTGGTTTAGACATATACTTGCAAGCCAATCAAAACAATAAGATAGGATAAAAATTTTTCTTGAAGATTTTGAAGGAGATCGACTCTCTCATTTCTTATTGGAGTATAAGTTATAAATTTAAAGTTATCAAAAGTTTTACAAAAACAGTCAGCAAAATGTTACATTTAGATTTAGAGGAAATGGAGTGAGAAAATATATCATAAATGCATCGCTTTAGGCCTGAAGCAAGTATGTTGGATACTGCTATGTTAATTTCATTAAGACCGTCACTACAGTTTCCAAGATATTATTTTTTAATACATGTTTTTTGGTTAGAGTTGGTCAAAGAGGAACTTCCACTTCATTTGGAAGTTAATGGTGAAGCCACAACTTTACTCTTAGAAGTCCGCTGTAGTCAAATACAATGCTGGACAGCCTCACGGGAATCCAGTCATTCCCATCTTTCTACTATGTCCAGCTAGTTTTTTAGCTGGTAGCCCTGCTAATAGGAGCCCTAAGCACGCTACCAGATGCTTGGACGCAGACCCTCAGAGGTGGTGGCTATGCAGAGATAACAGATTACCATAGACTTCTTCAGTGTTCATCCTTCATGACCTGTTGTAACAGGCTATTCTTGGCTTATTAGCTTCTCCTGAAAGTTCTGATCTTCCACCTATGCTAGTGCTTCTGGAAGATGCATCAGCAACTATTTCTCTTCTCCTTCTAATCCTTATTCCAGACCATTATTTGCCCTGCTCCTCTTATATTTCTGTAAGGTTTAATTCTGTAATAAGGACCTGATTCCTGTAATACAGGGGCTCTAATTCCCTGATTGATACAGGTATTTATATAAAAAATGGGTGTGGTTGTTTTTTTTTTTTTTCAGAGGAATGTGGAGAAGAAAATGATAAATTATGAGTTCAGAGCTCTCAATGTTTACTCCAAGGTCTGTACAAGATAAAGTAAGGTTTTAAGACTTCCCTGAAAGCAATACTAGACTTAGACCTTACCAACTAGGGCGCTTACCCCAGTTTTTCAATTTAATTTGCCCAAACCCATCAAAGAAATCACTATCTATGGCATCTATAACCTTACAAAATGTACTTCTTAAATAATAAGACTTAAAAGCCGAAATTACTCCTTGGTACACGGGCTATAAAATGGATGCTCTGTTGGCAGGCATGGAAACAACATTAATCTCCTCGTACATCTCCGTGAGAGCTCTTGGGTGACCATGTATGCTGTCAATGAGAAATAATACTTTAAAATAAATCTTATTTTTTTTTTTTTCCTGAGCATCACGTCTCAGTAGTGGGCTTAAAGCTAGTAGAAGACAAGAAATAACTAAGATCAGAGCAGAACTAAGGGAGATAGAGACACAAATAAAACCTTCAAAAAATCAATGAATCCAGGAGCTGGTTTTTTGAAAAGATCAACGAAATTGATAGACCACTAGCCAGACTAATAAGAAAAGAGAGAAGAATCAAATAGAAGCAATAAAAAATGATAAAGGGGATATCACCACTGATCTCACAGAAATACAAACTACCATCAGAGAATACTATAAACACCTCTACACAAATAAACTAGAAAATCTAGAAGAAATGGATAAATTCCTTGACACATACACCCCCCCAAGTCTAAACCAGGAAGAAGTCGAATCCCTGAATAGACCAACAACAAGTTCTGAAATTGAGGCAGTAATTAATAGCTTACCAACCAAAAAAAGTCCAGGACCAGGTGTATTCACAGCTGAATTCTACCAGAGGTATAAAGAAGAGCTGGTACCATTCCTTCTGAAACTGTTCCAAATGATAGAAATAGAGCGACTTCTCCCTAACTCATTTTATGAGGCCAGCATCATCCTGATACCAAACACCAAAACCTGGCAGAGACATAACAAAAAAAAATTTCAGGCCAATATACTTGATGAATATCAATGTGAAAATCCTCAATAAAATGCTGGCAAATCCGAATCCAGCAGCACATCAAAAACCTTATCCACCATGATCAAGTCAGCTTCATCCCTGGGATACAACGCTGGTTCAATATACACAAATCAATAAACATAATCCATCACATAAATAGAACCAATGACAAACACCACATGATTATCTCGATAGATGCAGAAAAGGCCTTTGACAAAATTCAACACCCCTTCATGCTAAAAACTCTCAATAAACTAGGTATTGATGGAACATATCTCAAAATAATAAGAGCTATTTTTGACAAACCCACAGCCAATATCATACTGAATGGGCAAAAACTGGAAGCATTCCCTTTGAAAACCGGCACAAGACAAAGATGCCCTCTTTCACCACTCCTATTCAGCATAGTATTGGAAATTCTGGCCAGGGCAACCAGGCAAGAGAAAGAAATAAAGATATGAAGAGAGAAAGTCAAATTGTCTATGTTTGCAGATGACACGATTGTATATTTAGAAAATCCCATCATCTCAGCCCAAAATCTCCTTAAGCTAATAAGCAACTTCAGCAAATTCTCAGGATACAAAATCAGTGTGCAAAAAACACAAGCATTCCTATTCACCAATGACAGACAAACAGAGAGCCAAATCATGAGTGAACTCCCATTCACAATTGCTACAAAGAGAATAAAATACCTAGGAATCCAACTTACAAGGGATGTGAAGGACTTCTTCAAGGAGAACTACAAACCACTGCTCAAGGAAATATGAGAAGGCACAAAAAATGGAAAAACATTTCATGCTCATGGTTAGGAAGAACCAATATCGTGAAAATTGCCATAATGCCCAAAGTAATTTATAGATTCAATGCTATCCTCATCAAGCCACCATTGACTTTCTTCAGATAATTAAAAGAAACTACTTTAAATTTCATATGGAACCAAAAACGAACCTGCATAGCCAAGACAATCCTAAGCAAAAAGAACAAAGCTGGAGGCATCATGCTACCTGACTTCAAACTATACCACAAGGTTACAGTAGCCAAAACAGCATGGTATTGGTACCAAAACAGAGATATAGACCAATGGAACAGAACAGAGGCCTCAGAAATAACACTACACATCTACAACCATCTGATCTTTGACAAATCTGACAAAAACAAGCAAGGGGGAAATGATTCCCTATTTAATAAATTGTGTTAGGAAAACTGGCTAGTCATATGCAGAAAACTGAAACTGGACCCCTTTCTTACACCTTATTGAAAAAGTAACTCAAGATGGATTAAAGACTTAAACATAAGACCTAAAACCATAAAAGCCCTAGAAGAAAACCTAGGCAATACCATTCAGGGCATAGGCATGGGCAAAGACTTCCTGACTAAAACACCAAAAGCAATGGCAACAAAAGCCAAAATTGACAAATGGGATCTAATTAAACTAAAGAGCTTCCGCACAGCAAAATAAACTATCATCAGAGTGAATAGGCAACCTAAAGAATTGGAGAACATTTTTGCAATCTATCCATCTGACAAAGGGCTAATATCCAGAATCTACAAAGAACTTAAACAAATGTAGAAGAAAAAACAAACAACTGCATCAAAAAGTGGGTGAAGGATATGAACAGACACTTCTCAAAAGAAGACATTTATGCAGCCAACAAATATATGAAAAAAAGCTCATCATCACTGGTTATTAGAGAAATGCAAATCAAAACCGCGATGAGATACCATCTCATGCCAGTTAGAATGGCGATCGTTAAAAAGTCAGGAAACAACAGATGCTGGAGAGGATGTGGAGAAATAAGGACGCTTTTACACTGTTGATAAGAGTGTAAATTAGTTCAACCATTCTGGAAGGCAGCATGGCGATTCCTCAAGGATTTAGAACCAGAAATACCATTTGACCCAGCAATCCCATTGCTGGGTACATACCCAAAAGATTATAAATCATTCTACTATAAAGACACATGCACACATATGTTTATTGCGGCACTGTTCACAATAGCAATGACTTGGAACCAAGCCAAATTCCCGTCAGTGATAGACTGGATAAAGAAAATGTGGCACAAATACATCGTAGAATACTATGGAGCCATAAAAAAGGATGAGTTCATGTCTTTTGTAGGGACATGAATGAAGCTGGAAACTATCATTCTCAGCAAACTAACACAAGAACAGAAAACCAAACACCGCATGTTCTCACTCATATGTGGGAGTTGAACAATGAGAACACATGGACACACGGAGGGGAACATCACACACCAGGGCCTGTCTGGAGGTGAGAGGCTAGGGGAAGGATAGCATTAGGAGAAATATCTAATGTAGATGATGGGTTGATGGGTGCAACAAACCACCATGGCACATGTATACCTATGTAACAAGCCTGCACATTCTGCACATGTACCCCAGAACTTAAAGCATAATAAAAAAATACAGTAAACCATACTACATATAGGTGTATGTAGGCTAAGTTCCATTTATAGAGTACAGAGTAGATTTAGCATAATTCTGAAGGTCCCTACCACCTGAAGAATGGTAAATGAGCATTGACCTCAAGTTCAAGTCACCAGCTGCAGTTCTTATTAGCCTCTAGTAAGAGAGTAAGTCTATCCTTTGAAGTTTGAAGCAAGGCATTGCCTTCTTTCTTTTTTTTTTTTTTTTTTTTTTTTTTGAGACGGAGTCTCGCTCTGTCGCCCAGGCTGGAGTGCAGTGGCGCAATCTCGGCTCACTGCAAGCTCCGCCTCCCGGGTTCACGCCATTCTCCTGCCTCAGCCTCTCTGAGTAGCTGGGACTACAGGCGCCCGCCACCACGCCTGGCTAATTTTTTTGTATTTTTAGTAGAGACGGGGTTTCACCGTGGTCTCGATCTCCTGACCTTGTGATCCGCCCGCCTCGGCCTCCCAAAGTGCTGGGATTACAAGCGTGAGCCACCGCGCCCGGCCAGCATTGCCTTCTTTCTAACTATGAAGTTTCTAGATGGTATCTTCTACCAATAGAAGACTTTTGTCTACACTGAAAATCTTTTGTTTAGTGTTCATAAATTATCTTAGCTAGATCTTCTGAAAAACCTGCTGTAGCTTCTAGTTAGAACTTACAGCTTTACCTTGCACTTCTCTGTTATGGAGATGGTTTCTTTCCTTAACCTTCATAAACCAACCTCTGTTCACTTCAGTCTTTTCTGCTGCAACTTCCTCAGCTCTCTCAGCCTTCGTAAAATTGAAGAAACTTTGGGCTTTGCTCTGGATTAGGCTTTGGCTTAGTGGAATGTTGTGGTTCCTTTGCTCTTCTATCCAGCCCAGTATAATTTCCTCTATATCAACATTAATGCTGTTTTGCTTTATTATTATGTGTTTTCTGGAGTGGCATATTTAATTTTCTTCAAGAGTTTTTCCTTTGCATTTACAACTTGGCTAAATGGTGAAAGAGTTCTAGCTTTTGGCCTTTCTCAGCTTTCAACGTCCCTTCCTCTCTAAGCTTAGTCATTTCTTGCTTTTCATTTAAAGCGAGACTTGCAGCTCTTCCTTTCACTTCACTTAGAGGCCATTGTAAGGTTACTAACCGGGCCTAATTTAAATATTGTTGTGTCCCAGGATATAGGGAAGCCTGAGGAGAGGAAGAGAGACGAGGCATGGCCAGTTGGTGAAGCACTCTGTAGAACAAACACATTTATTGATTAAGTCCATCATCATGTATGGGTGCAGTTTGTGCCACCCCAAAACAGTTCCAATAGTAACATCAAAGATTACTGATCACCAATCAGTATAACAGATATAATAATAATGAAAAAGCTGGAAATCTTTTGAGGATTACTAAAATGTAATGCCAAGCCATGAAGAGAGCACATGCCATTGGAAAAATGG
Organism: Hylobates moloch; assembly: GCF_009828535.3. Classification (NCBI taxonomy): domain Eukaryota; kingdom Metazoa; phylum Chordata; class Mammalia; order Primates; family Hylobatidae; genus Hylobates; species Hylobates moloch. The sequence goes on along the minus strand of NW_026652288.1, from coordinate 85,547,880 downwards.
CATTGATAGATTTACTTGATGGCGGATTGCCACATACCCTCAATTTCTAAAACAGTAAAATATCTGTGAAGCACAATAAAGCAAAGTGCAATAAAATGAGGCATGCCTGTATGTATATAAATACACAGACATACATGCACATACACATATATTTTTGTCATTATAAAGCATTTGAACTAGAAAGATATTAATATAATGGTTATAGATTGCAACTTGATCCAATTCCTTTAATCTGCTTTAATAATTGTCCTATTGTATGCAAGATTTTATATGGAGAGTTTTGGTATTATGAAAAATACTAGGAAGTGAAATATCTAATTTCTGAATGTGTTTTTATTTTCCTGGAAAAGCTTTTATTGTTTTATGAAGAGCATTCTCCCACAGAGCCTACCCTTTCAAAATGTATAATGAAGATCTACTGTCTACAAGCTTTTCCAGATTTTGTAAGTTCAGAGGCCTTGCAGAGAGGTTTATCATAAAGCTGCATACAAGAATATTTTACATTCTCACCAGATACTGTAAAGACACACAAAGAGTTGCTGTGGTGTGGGGGGCAGGAATGCTCTCACTGGGCTGTAGATTTCATATATGAAACAGGTTTTTGAATAAGTTCCCCAATGTCCTAACTTTAGATGGAATAGGGGCTGTGAAAAACTTTCTGAGCCTTCATGAGCACCCTCAAACACAATGCATGTCTATTCAGAAAAGACTTTTTTAGAACTTCAGGACTGCATCTCGTTTTTCAATAATTGAAGCCAGAAGATTGATATCAAGCTTTTCAAAAGGCCTAGAAGCAGCTGATCCAAGCAGAAAAATTGCACTATTTTTAAGATGGATTCTGCATTTAATTGTATCCTACATAAAATGCTTCCTAGTTCTATTATCTTAACCTTTGTGAGCTTCAGCTTCCTAGTCTCTATAATGGGTTTTTTAATGAGGCTTGTCTCATGTAATTGCTGCAATGATCGAAAAAAAGGAATAAAAGCTGATTAATAAGATAGTACATGTAAAGCAGGAGAGATGCGTTGCCTAGCACATGGTAAATTCTTCATTGGTCTTGTTCTTTAGTTATTGGTAGTTTTTAAAGGTACTTACTATGTACAAATTATTGTTTGAATAGCTATGTAGTTTATATGCACCATCTCATTATTTCATGCTTTTAGCACCTGTATTTTACAATATGGATTTTGTGCAGATAAGCAGAAAAGCATGTTTACAGACATGATAGTAAAAGTGACCTCTAATTTTCCTTATAATTACAAGATTCCATACAAATTTAATTTGAAATTTATAATTGTTGTCAGTTGCTGTATTCAGTTCACCAAAGGGTTTATATCCAAGAAAGAGCAGAATAAGAAACATCAAGTATGTATAATCTAAAATACATTAAATCAAAAGGATATCATCAAATACAGGTTGCCTGATATATAACACATAGACGTTATATCTATATTGATGCAAAAGGGAAGATTAAAAAAATGTAAAAAGTAAAATGCAAAAGGGAAAATTTAGTCAATTGTATTATATCATTTAAAATAATATTTTGAATAAATTATATATTCAAATTTGTGCATATGAGAAACAGGAGATTAAGCAGAATACAGCGAGAGGAGTTGAAGATAAGAGAGAGTGCATGCAGCTAGTCCTAGTTACTTGTATTGTTATGGGTAGGTAGCCTATCAACAAAATATATTCTGGACATCACAATATGATTCTGCTTATTTGTTTGTTTGTTTTACTGGTTGAAACAAGGCATCCAAATTTTCTTTCAAAATTGCGAACTCTATAAAGTAGTATTTCTATCTCGCTGGAAAGGACATAAAGGCTCAAGAAGTACACATGGGAAATATATGGAGGAACCAGGATTCGAATTTAAATCTGTTTGATTCCGAAGTCATTCTTGCCACAGCATTATACTGCCTTTCCCAGAAAGTGAGCCCCATCTGGACAAATACAGCTCAATTTGCATTTTTCGTTATTTCACTGGCATTTAGGATTGTGCTTTAACAAATTACAGGTACTCATTTGGAATTTTGTTGAAAGAATGACATGAATGAAAGAAAGAAAATTATCAAAGGCAAAAAGCTCACTCTCTCAAAAGGCATTTAATTTCACGTTTATAAAATTCTAAATGTTCAAAATTTTCTGTCGTGATAATTCACAAAATTAAATCTCTACTAGGAAGTTTATCTTTAGCTCCCTGAGGGTGCAAACTAAGTCTTATTTTGTTTTGTTTCTCCAACCATAGTAGCTGGAATTTCAATACATATTTCCTAAATTGATGAATAAATTCATACTGTGACTCCAATATGAAGTTAAGTCTGCATAATCATGTACTCTTTATTTGGGACACTGTATAAATATTTGTTGGATGCAAATGTGCAGTATATATTTCTACTTATAACTCAAAAAATACTTAATGTAACTGTATATTAACAATCACTAATAAGCATATGCAAAAGTGATGGGCTGGTTACTGTCTATTAGTAGATAATAAAATTATGTATCTTGTCTCTATTTATACTTCTATTCACTACATCATAATTTATTCAGATAATCAGATAATAAGATCTTCATATAAGGTGGCTACCACACCTAAGGGGTATTTAAATTATTGAAAAATTAAACTAAGAAAGAAATATAGAAATACAGAGGTAATTTATTTCTTTATAAAAATTATTAAAATTGCTATTTCAATGTGATATGTGACCTTAATGAGACTACAGTTAAATGATGATAGATTTAGTCTATTAAAAAAATAAATATAGGGAAATTCCATGATTGTATTTATTGTCGGTAGTCTCACTTTATCATTTAGGTTGAGTCATATGAGATTGTGATACTTAGTCATTTTTGACTTATGAAAATAGCAATTTAATATGGTTGTCCATAAAAGTAAAGGGACTTATATTGATGTTGTTGTTAATGTCTCAGATTCAGAGCTGTAAAAAAGGGACCTCAGATTTGTTATGGAGATTAAAGAACTCTTGGAGTATAAATGATAGTTATTATTTTTGTTAATAATAAACAAAAAGTTTGACCATCATGTTGCCAAAAATCATTTTATTATATTAAGAAAATATCGGCCGGGCGCGGTGGCTCACGCTTGTAATCCCAGCACTTTCGGAGGCCGAGGCGGGCGGATCCCGAGGTCAGGAGATCAAGACCACGGTGAAACCCCGTCTCTACTAAAAATACAAAAAATTAGCCGGGCGTGCTGGCGGGCGCCTGTAGTCCCAGCTACTCGGAGAGGCTGAGGCAGGAGAACGGCGTGAACCCGGGAGGCGGAGCTTGCAGTGAGCCGAGATTGCGCCCCTGCACTCCAGCCTGGGCGACAGAGCAAGACTCCGTCTCAAAAAAAAAAAATGAAAATATCCTCCTAGTTTGCATCTTTTCCTAAAATATATTTATGCCCACATTGTTCTTCAGATGTTCTCAATATGAACTAATACAGCAAAAGAAGAATGTAGGCCTTACCAAAGGTTTAATGTTGGACTTTCATTTCTAAATGTCATATACACACACGAAAAAGATTTCCTTCAAGAAAACTTCTCTAAGGAAGCCCAAGAGATTTCTTGCTCAATTCTTTGCCAAACAAAACCTCTAGACCTTTCAAAATTCATTTCAGATGTACTCCCAAGGAGTACAATTGTCTGATCTGCAACTTGAGGGGCTTATAAGCCACGCTGACCTATATTGCATATACTGAGTGTGGATCTTTCATGCATGTCAACTAAAATCTTATACATAACACAGGTTCAGAATGTACAAGGGAAATCTGCATAGTCTAAGAGTCAAATGTGCTTTTGATTTAAAATGATGCAATGCCTCTAATTTTTCGAGTGTCAAGAAAATAATGAAGGCAGTATGAAGTACATTTTTGCAAATGCATTAAGCTGAAAATCAGTTATGAAGTCCAATTATATAAGAAAAAATCCAGGCTGGAAATAAGCAGAAATGCCCTTGACCTAATTAAATCATCATTGGTATAATGATTTAGAGTTAGTTTGCTACTTGTCCTTCTGTTTTTCTCTCTGTTTGCCAAGAGTATCACTGAGCAGCATATTCTGGGTTTATTTTCCAAGTACTGATTTACATATGTCTTGTTTCAAGCACTTTTTTCTCTCTCTTCTAGGACATCTGGTTTTTTTCTCAGTACTGGATCCTATGAGGAATGTGGAAGACACCAAACTCAAACTTCACTCCTGGCATCTGGTAAGAAAAGTTCCCCAAAGTTGTCTGTCAAAGAAGGTTGTGCTGGGAATTATTTTTAAATTCTCCCTTTCGTGACTCTTCAATTGGTTATTTCCAAAATGTCAGCATACTTCCTCAAGCCTTTCCTTATTGGCTGTCAGTTTCTGAAAGTAAAGTGGGAAGGGTACTTAATACCACAGTTACCTGCAAGATCCCGGAGGCCAGACAGGATCAGGCTTCAGTGCCGTAAACTTTCAGCATGGACTGGCAGCTCTGCTGCCTGGGTCATTTGCTAAAGACAGGAAAGAAAAAAAGTACTTTAATAGTTCTACGGCACGAGGAAGCAAAGCTGTCAAGTACAAACAGAACCCAAAGAAGTATTTTATAGAACCAAGAAATCACTGCTTGAAAATAAGACTCACGGCTATAGGCAGGTGAGCTGTCTTCACCTGCAAACTGGAATTACCTGCACATCAGGCAAGATAAGCCCATGTCATGCTGATTTAAAAGATCCGTGTTATGGCCAGACTAGGAAAGAACATACAAGATGAAATTTTAGAAGAGTTAAGAATCATAAAATACCTTAACCTTGAAAAGACTTTTAGTTTTTCCAGAGATATTACCTTAACAGGTTTATATGTATTATATAAGCCTTAACCTTCAGAGCTTTATTGGGTTAATCCATTATCATTCAGGATCACTAGAGTAGGAATCTGAGGAAGGAGACTTAAAGCTGTGAAATTAACCTAAAACCAGATTGTCAGTTTTGTGTGGTACAAGCTTCATTTACTTGATCTATGAGAATGATTAAATGTTAGAACAGTTGGGGGCCTGAGGGACTGTGGACTCCAGTCCTGTATATTTTTTCTTTTTTTGATGAGGAAATTGAGAACTAGACTTGTAGAGACAGGGCAAGAAACAAGCTTAAATTCCTGACCTAAGGATAGTGTCCACTGCGACTGCCCTGCCTGTAGTCAAATTTTACACTTTAGCCTTCCAAAACTGTTTCCTATTCTAGCAATCTAGTGTACAGTGAAATGTTGCCTACAGTTTATATAACATATTTTATCAATCTATTTTTTTAAGTTTACAAATGTATATAGGTATATAGATACATATTATAATTCCATGCAATTATATGTATTATATATAATTACTGTATCAATATAATATGCTTTGGGGTCTTTTATAAATACATATAATATATATTCTTTAATTATCAGAATATATTGCATTCTGCTATATATGAGAGAAAGCTCAGAATCGGCAACTGTACAGAAACAGCCACTGTGTCAGTGAGCAGTGGCCACATCCTTCTGATGATCTGACCTCCCAGTCACTGAAAATCAGCTGCTGTGTTCCCTCCAGGACAATCCATTTTCAGTGCAGCCTGAGTGTGTCGCCACTAAGACTGTGCCCTGCTCCCCTTTATTCTCTTATGTAACTATAACAAGCAGAACTCAAGGAGAGCCAATCATAAAAGTCACTTTATTTTGTGTCCCACTGTGTTTCCATCCCTGCTTGGTGGGAGCAACTACTCCTCTGCCCCTGCATACAAACTCAGGCTGTCCTGTAAATTTTCTCATTCTTTTTAAATAAGAAAAATTCTTATAATCACTTTAAACTGCAAATGTAGTCTCAATGAAGTATTGAAAAACAAAAAGTCTAGTTACATGTAATAACCAGGACTCCAACTAGATTTGAAATTAAATCTACTCCCTTAGTTGCATCCCAATTTGAGACCTGGTTGGAACTAGCTTCTTGCAGTGCAGCAAAGGTTCATGTCTTTCTTTCTTTACGTACCTGTCATTGTTTCTCCTTGCCTAGCTTGTAAATCCTTTTTTATTTTTTTCTGATCCCTCCATTGTTGCAACAGAGATTTCGATGTCAGGGCAGGGCATTTTATTTTCTCTGGGCCTCACAAATATTCACAGTTGACTTTCACGTGGGGGCGCTTTTGTGGATCTGCTCATGATTTTCTGACTGACTCTCTTTAATTGAAAATCTCTTCATGTGGACAGGACATCTTAAACTGGCTACTACCAATACCTTCTCAACCTCTGCTTCCAGGAGTCACCCCATAGAAAAAGTGACTCAAACTACAATTTCTACCACAGCTTCCATACTACTTCTCCAGAATTCATATACTTTTGACTGTCATCAAAGTGCAGGTATAAATTAAGATGCAACTCTCTACTCTGTGATCACGGAAGTCTTCAGATATGTTGGGGGGAAGGGGAGGGTTAAATTGTAGTGGCTCCTACCAAAAAAATCTTCCCTACTCAGTTAACCTTTCTGTATTGCTGCTAACAGTAACAGGGTTTAAGGTCATATAACTAGTTTCTGGTTATCTATGTCAAAATTTTACTATTTTTATGAGTGTACCATTGGAATAAACTATATATTATATATTATATTTTATATTATAGATTATACATAATATGTTATATGTATATTATAGATTATACATGCCTTAATCTAAACTTTCCAATTTAAGGTCCTATTGCACACCCTGACAATGAACTTCCTTTAATTGAAGAAATTTGCTTTCGTTTGCACCATGAAAGAGCCTTTAACATTAAATGTCTCATGGCATTGAATATAAGAACTATTCAACATTATGACCAGTGCACACATAAGCATAAATATGTGTGAAATAACACACACACACACACACACACAAAGGCTTTTAAAATCTTCTAGTCCTGTCAGAATGTATTCTTATCATATATTTTCTTTTTTTTTTTTTTTTTTTTTTTGAGATGGAGTCTCGCTCTGTCACCCAGGCTTGGCTCACTGCAAGCTCTGCCTCCTGGATTCACGCCATTCTCCTGCCTCAGCCTCCCAAGTAGCTGGGACGACAGGTGCCTGCCACCATGCCTGGCTAATTTTTTGTATTTTTTTTTTTTTAGTAGAGATGGGGTTTCACCGTGTTAGCCAGGATGGTCTCGATCTCCTGACCTCATGATCTGCCCGCCTCGGCCTCCCAAAGTGCGGAGATTACAGGCGTGAGCCACTGCACCTGGCCTATCATATGTTTTCTTAAGGCTTATTGTGATTTTTTCATTTTTCAATACTTTTTCCCTGTATGAATTTCCTTCTTTTAGTTTCTTTTTTATTGAGCCATTGTTTTGGCTTCAAACCACAGAGAACAAAATTAATCAGGAAAACATCTTCCCATCTTGGACGAAACCACGCTTACATATCTAAGACCTACGTAGAAGATATATTTGGAGGAACTAATCTTTCCTTTTAGAGTTATGCAAGTCCTTGTATCCCAGATCCCAGATGCCAGACTGAAACAGCATTTAGAAGACTGGATACTGGGAGGCATTTTTCGTAAGCATATGAGAAACTTTAAAATGATAGTATCTCCAATTTAAGCCATTACATTGTATTTGTTAGCCCAAAACAATATGTGCAGTATATTTTAAACATCTAAGTTTAAAAGAATTATTCTGTCTTCTCTATACAATCATCTAAGTTCTGCTTAAGTATTTTGATGATATGGGATGATAATGTTCTCTGGGGAGCAGGGCAAGGTCTCCTATATTCAACAATGTACTAGAATAAATGGCCCATGAAGGTCAGTAGAAAGATAAGACTCACCTGCAATAGCCAAAACAATTGAGAAGTGAGGAAACTGGGACCCACCAAACCACTATTCTTACTTCATGAGTATCCCTTCAACTGATTCTGCTTACAGGCAAGCATGGGCAAACAGAATTGACATTTTACCCAGGGTCTACTGAAGGTCAAAACTTGCATTCTAATATATTTATTTGATCAATAGGTATCTTACTCCCTGTATTAGTTTTTTAAGGCTGGCATGACAAGTACCCAACTGGGTGGCTTAAACTACAGAAATTTATTTTCTCACAATCTTGGAAGCTAGAAGTCAGATTAAGGTATTGGCAGCGTTGGTTTCTTCTGAGTCCTCACTCCTTGGCTTGCAGATAGCCATCTTCTCTTTGAGTCTTTCTGTGGTCTGTCCTCTGTTTGTGTCCTAATGTCCTCTTCTTATAAGGACATTAGTCATATGGGTTAAGGCCCACCCTAATTGCCTTGCTTGAATGTAATTGTCTCTTTAATGACCCTATCTCCAAATGCAATCACATTTGGAGGTACTGGAGGTTAGGACATCAACATATGAATTTTCAGGAGGGTAGGAGAGACCCAGTTTAGCCCATATACTCCCTATTTACAGACCTCTACAAACCTTTTGCTTACATCCCCTACCTCTATCAAAGACGTTGTCATCTAGATCTTAATAGTTATTTTTACCTCACTCCTGCCGTCATCATGTGTGACTTCAAGATTATGCATTAGCTGACTCCTCTGTTCAGGATCTTACCAGGCTGCAATTAAGGTATCAGCCAGGACTGCAATCTCATCTAAGGCTTAGGGCCTTCTTCCAACCTCACAAGTTACTGGCAGAATTCATTTTCCTCTTGTCTGACTGAGGTTTCTGTTTTCCTGCTGCCTATCAGCTAGGGATTGCTCTCAGCACCCAGAGGCCTCCCTCGGGTCCTAGCTATGTGGCTTCTTCCTCTCAAAACATGGAAGTTTAGCTCATCTTTGAGACTAGCAGATCATTGTTTGCTCCTTCATCTTCTTTCAAAGCGTTGTTCTGATTAGGTCAGGCCCACGCAGTATAAATTCCTTTCTGTTGAACTCAAAAGTAAATTGATCAGCAACTTAATCTGGAGGAGGGGTGATATCTTGTCATATCCACTGTTCTGCCCACACTAAAGAGGACAGGAATTTACAGGACATGCTCATCAGGGGATAGGGAACCTGAGCCTTATCTTAGAGTTCTGCCTACCCCCGTGTGGCTGCAAAACACACAACAGTGTAACCAGAGGTACTTCAAAGGCATGATGTCCAGAAATGTATTGTAGCCTACCTTATTCAAAATAAAATTGGTATGCCTATAGACTAATTAAACATTTGATTAATGCATTATTAAGGGGATGAACATTGTATTATGATTCAGAAAAGCCAGGTCTGATTAGTCCTCTGGACTTTTTCTTCAAAGTCTTGTCCAATTGTAATATTAAATAACTATATGATTACACATCTTTACTAAAAGAAATACCTCTTGAAATAATAAAATAGAAATCATAGCCTTTAAGGTGAATTTTACTATTTTAAGTTAGTATGTACTTAGATTAAAGAATCTGAACATGAAAATCTTAGATACCATTGTAAAATAATCATCAGAGAAGAGGAGTTACTATTTATAAATTATTTACGTACTTATTACAGTGTAAGAGAAGTAGTATAATATGTCAATAAATCTATAAAGATTTTTAAATCCCCTTACACCGTTTTATATTTTTTAGTTTGATTATATGTATATATATACACACATATACATATATATATATATATATATATATATATGCACTCCTAGACTCTATTCTTAGGAGCAGGTTCCATGTCTTACTTATCTTTGTCTTTTTACCACAAAATAAAATATCTAGAAAATGTAAATTACCAATTATTTATTGAATAAAATAATAAATTAACTAATGAATGAATAATTTGATGTACAGTACACTTTTAAAAGCTTGCAAAGATAAGGTACTATTTTTAAGTCATCATTTAGAAATGTAGGAATAGAGTTCCAAAAAGAGGTAAGTGCAGAAGTTACAGATTTGAGATATAGCTATAAAGACAGTTTTGTTTTATTTTTATATACTAGTGCTTTTATTTCATTTTCTTTTTCTTTTTCTTTTTTTTTTTTTTTTGAGATGGAATCTTCTCTGTTGCCCAGGCTGGAGTGTGGTTAGTGGCGCTCACTGCAACCTCCACTTTCTGGGTTCAAACGATTCTCCTGACTCAGCCTCCTGAGTAGCTGGGATTTCAGGCACTGGCTGCCACATCTAGCTATTTTTTGTATTTTTAGCAGAAACGTGGTTTTGCAATGTTGGCCAGGCTGGTCTCGAACTCGTGACCTCAGGTGATCTGCCCGCCTTGGCCTCTGAAAGTGCTGAGATTACAGGCGTACAAGCATGAGACACCGCACCTCGACCTAGTGCTTTTATTATTATTAATTTTGACCATTTTTACCCCAAGTCCTCTTTAGAGTTTATGAAATATCATACATATTTCTATATTGGATCTTTTTGTTTTAACTTTCCTCTCTGTCTCCATTTTCTCATCCTTTTAATGTATAATACATGTCAATATAGATGAAATATCATAAATCATCGGGACATAAACTCACTTTAAAAGACATAAAGTACCATAAGCCCGCCCTTTAACTAACACATAAAGAATGTAATAATGTGCTTCCGTTTTGTGTTTTAGATCACCATAACAATCCACGTTTCTTGTGTTCTCATCACGTCAGTGCCTTCACTCTTTACTGAGCATCACTAAAAATACCTGTGTATATAATCCTTTAATATATATTCTTCAACTGGAAATGACTTCACATCACTGAACTTTAAATTTTCAAAAAATATTTAACTTTTATAAATACATAGTAGTTGTACATATTTATGGGATACATATGATATTGTAATACAAGCATACAATGTGTAATGATCAAATCAGTAATTTGGACATCCATCACCTCAAGCCTTCATCATTTCATTGTTTTAAGAACATTCCAGTTCCACTGTTTTGGGTATTTTGAAATATGCAGTATACAATCAATTATTGTTAACTACAGTCACACTATCATGCTTCTGAACACTAGATCTTATTTTTTCTAACTGCATTTTTGCACCCATTAATGAACCCCTCTTTATCTCTTCCTTCCCACTACCCTTACCAGCCTCTGGAAAACATCATTCTAATATTTATCTCTATGAAAATCATTTTTTTTTTTACCTCCCACATATGAGTAAGAATATGTGATATTATTTTTCTGTGCCTTGATTATTTCACTTAATGTCCTCTCATTCTATCCATGTTGTTGCAAATGGCAGGATTTTATTCATTTTTATGGCTGAATAATATTCCATTGTGTGTGGAATATGCACCACATTTTCTTTATCCGTTCATCCATTGATGGACACAGGTTGATTCCATATCTTAGCTATCATAAATAGTGCTGCAATAAACAAGGAAGTGCAGATACATCTTTCATATATTGATTTCCTTCCTTTTGAATATACCCAGCAGTGGAATTGCTGGATCATATAATAGTTCTATTGTTAATGTCTAGAAAGGAACCTCCATACTGTTCTCCATGGTGGCTGTATGAATTTACATTCCCACCAACAGTGTATAAGCATTCCCCTTCCTCTGCATTCTTGCCAGTGTTCATTATTGTTTTTTTACTTTTCGATACAAGCCATTTTAACTGAGGTGAGATAATATCTCATTGTGGTTTTGATTTGCATATCTCTGATGATTAGTAATGTTGAGCATTTTCTCATATACCCGTTGGCCATGTGTATGTCTTCTTTTGAGAAATGTCTGTTTAGATATTTTGCCCATTTTTAAGTTGGATTATTTGTGGTTTTGCTATTGAGTTGTTTGAGCTCCTTATATGTTCTGGTTATTAATCCGTTGTCAGTTGGATCATTTGCAAATATTTTTTCCCGCTCTGTAAGTTGTCTCTTTACTTTGTTAATTGTTTTCTTTGTTGTGTGAAAGCTTTTTAGCTTGATATGATCTCATTTGTCTATTTTTGCTTTGGTTGCCTGTCCTTTTGAGGTCTCATTTAAGAAATCTTTGTGCAGACAATATCCTGGAGCATTTCTGCAATATTCTTTTCTAGTAGTTTCATAGTCTAAGATTCTACATTTAAACCTTTAACCTATTTTTATTGGATTTTTTTTTTTTTTTGAGACGGAGTCTCGCTCTGTCACCCAGGCTGGAGTGCAGTGGTTCACTGCAAGCTCTGCCTCCCGGGTTCATGCCATTCTCCTGCCTCAGCCTCTCCAAGTAGCTGGGATTACAGGCGCCTGCCACCACGCCCGGCTAATTTTTTGTATTTTTAGTAGAGACGGGGTTTCACCGTGGTCTCGATCTCCTGACCTCGTGATCCGCCCGCCTCGGCCTCCCAAAGTGCTGGGATTACAAGCGTGAGCCACCGCGCCCGGCCTTATTGGATTTTTTTAATACAGCAAGAGATAGGGGTCTAATTTCATTCTTTTGCTTACGGATATCCAGTTTTCTTAGCACCATTGATTGAGGAGATTACCCGGTCCCCAAATACCTTGTCAAAAAATGATTGACTGTAAATGAGTGGATTTATTTTTGGGTTCTCTACTCTGTTCCAGTGGTTTATGTGTCTACTTTTAATGTTAGTAACATGCTATTTTGGTTACTATAGCTTTGTAGTATAATTGGAAGTCAGGTAATGTGATGCCTCCAGGTTTGTTCTTCCTGCTCAAGATTGCTTTGGCTTTTCTGGATCTTTTATGGTTCAATATAAATTTTAGGGATTTTTTTTCTATTTCTGTGAAGAATGACATTGGTATTTTGATAGGGATTGCATTGAGACCTAGCTCATGTGTCATATTTTTTCTGAAGTCTTCTTGAACTTAATAAGAAGAAATGTAATTTTGTTCTTTTTTCTTTTAAAACACACTATTTTCAACTTTCTTGTGGTACCTATTATTTGCTATCATGTACCATAGGTTTTTATACATTTCTTAACTTTCTTATTGAATAGAAAGTTTTTTTAAGGTCAGGGATTCTATCTTTTGGAACTCACATTTCTGTGAAGTGACACAAAATAGATTCAATAAATTATTTCTTCAGTGCTAGTATATAAAAATCATTGATTGATTCTTATTATGTGCCTTGTAACTTGCTTCTCTACTCATGCAACAACATGGATCTTATTATTTTTTAATTTATAAATAGAAGTACAAAGCCATATGTTAGTAACAGAAAAGGATTTGTATATTGACCCTTCAAATTTCAAAGCCAATGCATTACTCTCTAACTCAACTGCCACTCTAAAAGGTGAAAAAAGACCTTAATAAAATTAAGTGAATATTGAGCCTTTTGTCCCTTAAAATAAAACTTTTGAAGTAGACAGACAGAAGCCTCTGTTTAAACAAACACTGCCATCAGGTAGCAATAATGCTACTTAATATTAATACAACACTTGATGTGATTAATCTTGATTCTTCAGACTTTCTATAAATATTGCAAGCTCAGATGATAGGCCGTTATGTTAATACTAATAAGTGATTATGTGATTGTCCACTTTAAATATTGAAAGAAGAATTTACAGATAAATTTAGTATAATGGAACAATACATATTGACTGTTAGCATGACTGTAACATAAGAAGTATTTTCAAATTTATACCATTGTAAATGCCGGCATTTGGAATGATAGTTTGGGAGTGATTCAATGAAAGGTATCTGCATTGACACATTGCGAAATTGTTGTTTTAAATATTATTACTAAAGAAGAAGTGATAGACTCTTAAGATCTGATAAATTTGGATTTTCTTTAAAAATGAAAGAAAATGGAAGATCTCAGTGTCAAATGAAACATGATGTGCGTATGCATTTTCAGTAATACTAATGCTGTAGGCAATAGTACTATTAAGTATATGTTTTTCTTCTAAGTGCTGACAGAAGCCAAAAAGAGACAAAATGAGACTTAAAAGGCACTTTGTGATATCATTCCTTTTAAGGAAAAAATGCAGTGAATAGTTACTTTTTGTAAAAAATATGTATTTAAAGTGTATTTAAAATATGAATTTATTATTTAAAAAGCATACTGAACTGCTTCCAGGAAATTGGAACACTTTTCCCTCTGTCTCCCACAGAGAGCCATTAAAATCGTTGGACAAACAAACAAACAAAAATCCTGAAAAATGGAGGGAAAACAGGCTAGGGACCACAGGAACCCAGAGATGACACCAGAGTGCACTGCTTAGGTTTTCTTTTGGACTTATATATACACCAGACTTGGAACCCAAGAAACTGGCAATCTAGACATCTCATTGGGAGTGAGGAAAAAAAAAAATAAGCCCCAACAAAGTCCTGCTGTCAGTAGACAAAAGATTTGGAAAGGTCCAGCATAACAAGAAGGAAAACTTTAGACAACAAATTTTCTACTCTGGCCGAAAACCACAGTAGAAACTATGGGGACCCCCGCCACATCTATAACAGCAAGGGTTTAGTTGGGAGTCCACACTTACACTCTTTCCTGGCCATAAAGAGACACCCAACTCCCCCACTGAAATGATGTCAAATAAGACTAAATGGGGATTTGGGGATTTAATTTCCATCAGGTGGTAATAAATCTCTTCTTCCCTGAGGTGTCAGAGGAGACCACATGGGAAGCCTGAGCTTCCACTCCCACTTGGTGGTAATGAACTCTCCCTCGTCCCCACTTGGGTGATATCAAAGGGAGCCTCTTGGAAAATCAGTACTTTCACACCTGCCCACTGATAACTAGGTCACCCTGCCCGGCACCACAGAAATATCAGCAGAGGCGACATAAGGAGCAGTAACAAGGCAATCTTAACTCTCTCATCCAGGGAGCTATCAGCGGATGCCTAGTAGTGGGGAGGCGGAATGCCCTCCTTCACTCCTCTCAGCTGTAATAATTTTCCAAATTAGTGTAAATGGAGACCAAATGGGAAATGTGGATTTCTATGTCTAGTGGGAATAACAAACCTCTACCCTGTTGTCCCGTCAGAGAAATGTGAAAGGAAGCCAGCTAAAACAGAAATTTTAAATAACATTTGGTCTCATAATTTAATTTTAAAAGTCTATATTCTAATAAAAAATTACTCATCATACCTAAAATCAGGAAGATGTCCAAACAAAAAAATAGACATCAACAGTGAGCAAGGTGACAAAAATGTCAGAATTATAAAAATCTTAATAACTATCGTAAAAATGCTTGAATGAGCAATTATAAACATTATATGAATAACTGAAAATATAGAAAGTCTCAGCAAAAAATATAAAGCCACAGTCAATAAGGAGAAGATATGAAGAAACAAACTGAAATTTTAGGACTATAAGGTACAAAGATAAATTTAAACTCAATGGATGGGATCAGTAATAGAAAGAAAGCAACAGAGGAAATCATCAATAAACTTAGAGCTTGAATAAAAAGTATACAATCTGAAAAACAGAGAAAATGTACACTGTGGAATTAAAAAAAACAGATTCTCACAGACCTGTAGTACTGTAAGAAAAGTTCTAAGACTTGTATCATCAGTCTTGAAGAACAGGAGAAAAAGGGTAAAGCTAAAAACATACTTGAAGAAATAAATTACAAACTTTCCAAAGTTGACAAAAAACATAAACCTGCAGATTTAAAGTTAATGAAGTGGAGTGAATCCCAGACAGCATAAACCAAAAGAAATCTATACCAAGACACATCATAGCCAAATTTCTGAAAGCTAAAAACCAAACAAAGTGAAATCTTGAAAGTAATAAAAGAGGAATGACACCTTATCTATAGGGGGAAAACAGATTGATGCCAGCCAGTTTCTCTTCAGAAACCATAAAGATCAGAAAGAAAGGCATACATTTTTCAAGTGCCAAAAGAAACGAACTTTAAACTCAGAATCTTATATCCGGTGAAAATATGCTGAAGAATGAAGAGAAAATCAAGGCCTTCTCAGTTGAAGGAAAAACAAAGACTATTTGGCACTAGAAAGCTGACCCTGGAAAAGGGCTAAAGGGAATTCACTAAACTAGAAAAATAGTAAGAATCTTGGAAATCAGGGAAGCAGAAAGAACAATATAACGAGTAAAAACATGGGTAAAGACATTTTTCTACTTGCCTTGAATTTCTAAATTATATTTGGTTCATAAGACAAAATTATAACACAATCTAACATGGTTCTAAATGTCTATAAGGTAAATATATTATGAATGTAGGATAAGGGAATATGAGGAGAGGTAAGATGTCTACACTTCTCCTAACTGGCAACACCAGTAGGATTTGATAGTTAACATGTATACATAATGTAATAACCAGGGCAACACTAAAAAAGCTATATGAAAAGATACATTGAAACTACTGTAGCTTTACTGTTGAATTAAAATTGAAAGCAGAGAAAGGCAATAGAAAAATAAAAAACAGAAAGAACAAATTTAAAAAAAAATGGCAGGTTTAAGCTTTATCATATCAATAAATGTATTAAATATATATGGCCTATTAAATTAAAGATAGAGATTGGCAAAGTGAATTAAAAACTATGATCCAACTTCGCCAGGCACAGTGGCTCGCACCGGTAATCTCAGCATTTTGAGATGCCGAGGCTGGAGAATCACTTGAGTTCTGGAGTTCAAGACCAGCTGTGGTGAAACCCTGTCTCTACTAAAAGTACACAAATGGTGAAACCCTGTCTCTACTAAAAGTATAAAAATTAGCCTATAGTCCCAGCTACTCGGGAGGCTGAGGTAGGAGAATCACTTGAACCCAGGAGATGGAGGTTGCAGTGAACTGAGATCACACCATTGCCTGCCAGCCTGGGTAACAAGACTCAGAGACTCAGTCTCAAATTATATCCTATCTACAAGAAACTCAGTTCAGCTATGGTAGAGGCAACTTTAAATTAAAAGGATAGAAAAAAGATATACCACACAAATATTAAATCAAAAGAAAGCATGAATGGTTGTATTAATGTTAGATTTGGTAGATTTTAGAACAAATAAAATAGAGACAGAAAGCTACATTATATAATGATAAAAAGGTTAATTCACCAAATAGATGTAGAAATCCTAAATGTGTATTCACCAAACAACAGAGCTGCAAAATATCAATAGAAATGAAACGAGAAATAGACAAATTTTCAATTCTATTTGAGACCATGCATGATGGCTCATGCCTGTAATCCCAGCAGTTTGGGAGGCTTAGATGGGAGGGTTGTTTGAGGCCAAAAGTTCCAAACCAGCCTAGTCAAAATAGTGAGACCAATATCTTTATTTTTTTAATTTTTAAAATTAAAAAATAAAGCAACAAAATCGATTCTAGCTGAATATTTCAACACCCTTTTTCAACAAGGGGCAAAAAATTAGACAGAAAAAAATGCGAGGATTCAAAATAATTCAACACTATCAACCAAGATCAATTGATATTTTTAGAACACTCCACCCAACAGCAGGCTATATATTCTTCTCACGTATGCTTGGAATATATACCAAGATAGCACGTATCCTGAACCACAAAACAAACCTCAATAAATTGAAAAAAAGAAATCATAGAGACAGTGTGCATCACCATCATAAAATCATAGCAGAAATCAATAATAGAAAGATAACAGGAAAATCTCCAAACACTGAAAACTAAACAACTGATTTCTAAATAAAATGAACTAAATTAAAATAAAATAGATCATATAAATACCTGTGCAATAAAGCCAAAGCAGTGTGAGAGGGAAATTTATAATATCAAGTGCATATACCAGTAAAAAATGAAAAGTTCCCAAATCAATAATCTAATTTCTCATCTCAAAAAAGAAATCTAGAAGAAAGGCAAAAGAAATCCAAAGCAAGGATACAGAGAAACTGGATCATTAATACACTGCTGGTAGGAATGCAAAATATTACAGAAACTCTGGAAAACAATTCGGAAATTTCTTGGTAACCTAAATTTTCAACTACCATACAACCCAGTAATTTCTCTCCTGCACATTTACTCCAGGTATATGAAAATTTATATTCACACAAAAATTTGTACATGCATATTTATAGCAGCCTTATTTGTTATAGCTTCAAGTTAGAAAAACACAGATGTACTGCAATTGGTGAACAGTTATACAGATTGTGGTACATCCATATCATAGAATACTGAGAAATAGAAGGAAATTAACTATTGAAACATGTAATGACTTGAATGAATCTCCATAGCAATAGACTAAGTGTAAAATATTAATCCAAATATGTTAAATACTACATGAGCCAATTTATATAACACTCTTTAAATGGCAAAATTAAAGAAATAAGGAAAGCAACATGAGAGATCCTTGTAGTAATGGAATACTCTTCAACATGGTGGTTCAATGTCAATATTCTGGGTGTGATTTTTTTTAGAGTTTTGCAGTGTTAATACTGGGGGAAAGTGGGTAAAAGGTAGATGGGATCTGTCTGTGTTATTTCCTGTAACTGCATGTGAATTTATAATTATCTCAACCTATCATGTTATTTAAAGAGGAACTATGCTGAGTTCGTTATTTCAAACAGTGACAGACATTAAAGGAATCAAAAGAGTAATTCATCAAAGTAGAATGAGTAAGTTCTCTCTGCAAAATGCCAACATTTCAGATAAAAGTCATTTGTTAATTTAGTAAAGCAGATTTTCAGTGGTGAGTTATGTTTTGATGATATGTTTTGTTATTTAATTAGAAGACCCAGGAATACTCAAATTCTATTTAGACAATCACTCTTCATTCCCACAAATTCCCCAAAGGAACTAACCACATATATCAAAACGGCAAAGTTACCATTTTATCCAGAAGCAAAGTGCTTGCTATGTCCAAATTCAGTGCTCAGGTATATCTGGGAATAGGGGTATTTGAATTAGCAAGTGGCCAAATCAGACCTGTCTCCTTTAATCCTGAAATTGGATTTGGAGGTTATGTCACTTTGTGTAATCCCCAAAGCAATGATGAACACACCTATGGATGCATGAACCCCTAAAGCGAGGAGGCATGGAGAAGAATGCTGTGTGCATATGACCTCCACATGAGCCGTGATCCTGCTTTCGGTAATCATAGCTAATCTCTGGTTCTTTCATCTAAATAATCACTTTTCCACGAAGAAGCAGCTAGAAATTAGGTTAAGTGAGTGTGTGTATATAAGTTGCTTGGTTCCCAACAATTACATTTTGGATGATTTGGCTGGAATTTTTACTTATAGTCAGAGCATTTTGCATCAATTATTCAAAGGGATAATGGAAAAATAGACATTTAAAGCCTACTTGCTCATACATTACCCAATTAACTGTAGTGGATACTTGTAACTTTGGGATCTTCCTTATTCAAATGTCTTGTCATCTGGGAGTTATATAGCATGCAGAGATTAATCCCTGCTTGCCCTATACTTAAAGCATCTGCCCCATAAAGCAGAGTACAACAGTGCAGTGGCAGGAATTCAGAGATGGAGCAGTTCAGGAACTCAGAAAATGTTTAGTGACAGGGATGCCAGAGACAGGTGGTGTCCTAAAGAGACATGCCTGAGACATAATCTTTGCTGGGCTTGTTTCCTTTTGTCTCTGCCCATACTTCCTACTATAGGATATTTTTACTATCCCATAGTCTTTAAATGTGTTTAATTTTTACTTAGGTTTACCAGAGTGGTTTTCTGTTGTTCATAATCAAGAATACTGACAAGAATACTGACATGACAGGTAATAAACTGTCAAAGGATCTGGAATTGATTATTGCTATCATGTGAATATGGTTTATTTGGCCCCACCAAGTCTCATGTTGAATTTTGATCTTCAATGTTGGAGGTGGGACATGGTGGGAGGTGTTTGGATTACAGGGGCAGGTTACTCATAAATGTTTTCCATGCCATTCTCCTGGGAGTGAGTGAGTTCTCACTCTTAGTCCCATGGGATCTGGTTGTTGAAAAGAGCCTGGTATCTCCTCCTCTTTCTCTCCTCTTCCTTTCTTTCTATGTAATCTGCACATGCCAGCTCCTTTTCACTTTCCTTCTGTGCATGGAAGTGGCCTGAGTTCTTCACCAGAAGAAGATGGTGCCATGCTTCTTGCACAGCCTAAATAAGTACAAGCCAAATAAACCTATTTTCTTTATAAAATACCCAGCCTCAGATATTCTTTTATAGCAACACACACAAACTGAAACAGTTATCTTGCCTCTTTGGGCCTGAAGCTAAAGAAAATCCTGCTGGTGTTCAGGAATATGATTCTACTGGCCTGGAACTTGCAACAATAAATTTTCTAATTGAATTATCAATGGTGTTCCTCTGGAATCAAATGTCCTTTGAAAGCAAGGCTTTATAAAACTGAGTTGCCTCTACTTTAAAATAATGAGAAAGAAAAGAGGACTTCTGGAACAATGGAGTTCGTTGGCTATTTTTTTAGGACAATGGACAGCTTAAAAATGAGAATGACAAGCTCAAAATCCTAAATTCTCAATTCACAGCATGAAAGTACACAAATTTTCTGTGATCATGCTATAGCTATATTTGTAGGACTACAGGAACCAAGAATCAGATGCAACAGTTGAATCTATAGTCTGCCAAATTATAATACTAGTTGAATTCAATTAATCACCAGTTCTTTTCTGGGAAAGTTAGAGCTTTGATTAGAATGTAGTATGAGTCCGAGAACTGGCGTTGGGCCTATATGCAACGTTGTAGAGTATGTTGTATAACCCGAATCCCAAACTCCACACAACGATCCTTGCTATTTGAAGCAGTTCTTCTTCCCTCCCATGCCTGGTGCAGCTGTTTTTCCTCTAACCTGAAGAAATAATTTCTTTAAATAAAAGAAAGAAAATTGCCTTTATTTCCTACCTCTTACATTTCATTATTCAGATTTTTAATTCATATCTATTTAATTTGTAGACATAATAGGATATATTGTGCACATTCTAACACCTGGACATATTTTAATTATACAGCTTACCAAAACCTGAACTCAGTAAGAATACATAATAAATGAAGTTGAAATGAGATATTTTTCTTGGTATCACGGAATTCAAAGATTTAGTGGTCAGAAATGCTAGAAAACATTTATCATTTGTGACCTGCTCTTTTATTGTGTTTCCCAAATGACCCAGAAAAGACAATGAGGTGCATATAAGAATTTTTGAAAAGTGCTTTAAAAAATTTTTTTTTGTTTAATAATCACCATATATTAGTGGGAGAAAATGCAGCTGAAATGAGCTCCCTGATATGATTCAAAGACAAAGTGGTCATGGTTACCATGAGAGGAGGAAAATATCTGTGATAATTGGAATGGTCTGAGATCTTCGGTGGTTCCTAATTGGTCATGGAGATTCTTAGAATCCCTACATGTGAGAAATACACTAAAACTTATATTAGTCATGTAGGTAGATGCCAAATACACACACGCACCCTGTAAACATACTAAAAATATACCATATATATATATATATGAATATGTATAATGTAAATATAGATAATGGCTTAACACCACAAAATTTAGTTCTTGCCCAAATAAGACTCCAAGGTGGTCCTGGCTGTAGGCTCAGGGAACCCTTCAACCTGGACATAAAATATGCACAATTAGAATGTGCACAATTATTCCAGAATACGTATACCCTATTATGTTTACAAATTAAATAGATACAAATTAAAAATCTGGATAATAAAATGTAAATGGTAGGAAAGAATGACAATTTTCTTCTTCTTTTTTTTTTTTTTTTAAGAAATGATTTCTTCAGGTTAGAGAAAGAAATGATTTCTTCAAGTTAAAGGTGAGGGTGCCCAAAAGCCATTCACTGACCCAGGCTGATGATGCCTCTGCCAACTTCAATGAGTAGCTTCCACAGGGCACCCTGGGTTACTCTGGAAGGTAAAAGACTTTGAAGGAGTCCATGGAAGAGGATTTTGTGGGTTAAACCAGTAAGTGGCAAACATCAGTTATGATACTATTCAGTTGACTAGAATTCAGTCACGTAGCCACATGCAATTTCAGAAAAAGCTGGAACTGTCACCTTGCTGTGGGCCAAGGGAGAAAAGGAAATCTGTTTTGGTGAGTAGCTAGCAGTTTTTTGGAAAAGAGAGAGATTTAGTTAGCGAAGGCTGACTTGAGTCACAAAATTAGATTGTTGCTGACATTCATCCCAATTCCGCTATCTGAATGAGTACTCAAACCAAAGTCCTTTATGCTACGAAGAAGCCAGAACAATTTGGGAAATATTCTGAAATCACATCAAATATGTGCTTGCTTAATCTTTCTCTTATCTTTCCTTTAAGATCTGGAATCATCTATAAGGAAAACTCTGTACTGGAGAACAGAAAATATCCAAACATTTTGGGATTTATTGATCACTGGGTGTGAAATTACAGAAGTTTCCTGGAGTTGTAGAATTCCACTGTGATTATCCAGCATATTGGGGGCCCAAGAAATTAAATGAAGAAGGGAATGTGGCTCAGTGGGATCCTGAACAATTCTTTTTCATATTTTCCCAAAATAGCTAGTCAAAATAGATTATATCTTTAGGAGATACTTTAGGGAATTAGAAAAATCCCCACTTTGGTTCCCTGAGTTGTGTGATAAGTGAGTTAATTTGGTAGAAAATATGATGTGGGAATATTTCCCAGAAAATATCAAGTGGAGGCCCCTTTTCTACAAAAAATAGTAAATCAAAAGCATTTGTACATCTCTATGGGTTACATTACATTACATTAATTACTTTAGTAATTAATACCATCATTAATAACTTGAAGATACAAAATAGTGATTTCTATCACAACTCCACTTAAACTTTGGGCTGAGTACAAAAGTTGGAGGAGTATCATGGAAAATAACACATGATTGATTATAGTTACTTAATCAGCAAATGAATCTGATTATATGTGCTGTTGTAGGTTTTTTTCTCCTAATTAATATGACCCCAGATAAATGTTGCCCAGCTTTTAATTTGAATTTGTTTTCTATTCCATTGTGCTTTTGTCTGGAAAGGAGGTTTGCTATACCTTTACCATCTTGCATCAATGTTATTTCAAATTTCCAGCTCTGGAGAAAACCTAATCATCTAATAATTTTCTAGTAGAATATGCAGATCCCTACATTAATGTCCTAATTCTGATAGAAACAGTAAAGCATGAAAGTAGCATCCTGGATGACTTTATATGACCTGTATGACTTATATTTCGTCTGCCTTCATAGATGAAAACACAACTTTCACCCAAAAGAGTGAAGAGATGGGAGAAATTCAGGGACTGAGTATTCCCTCAAAACAGAAGGACCAATTCATGTACTTTGTATCTCTTTCACCTTTTTTTTAAGAAGAAATGATATCGTAGTATTTTAACTGAGGCCCCAGCTTTGAATGCATGAGGATAAATACCTAACTTGTGTTAATATATCTTGCAAAGCCATCTGTATATTAGGCTCTATTTTGTATTTTTCTTAGACACTTCAGTATAGGTCTTCCCAGGAATAGTGCTACAACACTTTGGTGTAATTCTGAAAGAGAAGGGATAAGGTGAATCCTCACAGTATTTTTTTTTTAAGTGTCCAGTTTGTGTTTTTTGTTTGGTTTGGCTTTTTACCTGCTTTTTCCTAGAAAGAGGTGTTGCCTGAATTGAAGCTTCTTAACAGTTTGAAAGCAATGGCTGATGGTTCAGCCAAAGTCAAGGGATTTGGAAGAAGTAAGATAGATAAATTATTGACAAAAAAAGTATGAAGATAGGTACAAGGCTTTACCCTTCAGAACAGACCCAGAATGTAAGAATAGTTGGCTCCCATGAAAATATTCTACTGCAAAACACCTAAACTTCAGAAAAGCTTGTTCATAGTCAGAGTAAAATGATCGATTGTTTGTGGATGTCAATAGGCTTTCTTCCACAGTCTCCAGCTTAACCCCTGTCTTCACTCAATAGGCACATGAGCAAATGGCCAGAGACACTGAGGCCAAGTTCAGAGATGACATTGTTGCTACAATCAAGAAGTGCTCATTGGCAGCAGCAGGTAACAATTCTGATTCTCTAGGGAAGTGCCACTTTCCATGGGGACCAGCCTGGTGATGGTAATGTGATCATTTGTTCTACCAGATTCTTGGCACAGGAAACCATTTTTTCTTCACTGAAATAGGTACTGAATTTAGATTTACTTTCCCTGCCCATCAGGTTTCTGCCAGCCTTGCAATATGTGGACTGATTGAATGTCTTTATACATCATCCAATATATAGAAAAATATTTCTTCTGAGAAATAAATTTTAACAACGAAATAAATAAAGCATTGTTTTGGTGCTCATGGAAGCCACTGGTGTTTTCTTATATCATATTTTTTTAGATTTCTCTTATATCATATTTCCTAAACTTACAGAATGATAGAACAGCTTATTGCAGTTCTGTCACTAGCTTTGAGACTCCTGTTTGAATTACTGTCTTGACAAGTAAGATATATGTTCTTAATCAGGAAGTAATAAATGTTGTTTCTTCCAAAGCCATAATACCTGCATCCGGAACCAGAGCATGTAAGTAGGAATGATGCTTGTCATAATTATAACTAATGACCTACTTGGGCAAATTTTGCTTTCTATTCCCAGGACTGTGATCTGCTGGTTATAGATTTAAGTACTAGTGGTAGTCAGTCTCTAAAATTGCTTCCAGTGATCTATGCCTCTTGGCATTGAACAACCTAGCATAATTACTTCCCCGTGAGTGTGTTCTGGACCTAATGACTTACTTCAAATGAATAGAATACAGCAAAAGTGATTGGATGCCATTTAAAGCTTAGGTTACAAAATGACTCTGGCTTTAATCTTGCTTGCCACTCTTGTTCCCTCACTTGCTTCTAAGGGAAGGCAGATGTCATGTTGTAAGCTCCTCATCTCTCAACAGGCCCATGTGGAAAGGGACTGAGTCCAGCAGCCCATGAAGAACTGAATTCTGCCCACAATCACATAAGTTAACTCGAAATGGGTCTTCCCCTACTAGAGCCTTCAGATGAGACTACAACATAGCCAACATCTTGAGTGCAGCTTTGTGAGGCACACTAGTAAGCCGACCCAGCTAAGTTGTACCTGAATTCCTATGAGGTAGGAGATAACAAGTGCTATTGTTTGAATTTGCTAAGTTTTAGGGTAATTTTTATGTATCAATAAATAATTAATAGTATTCAAAAGAGATGCTTTCATGAAGGCACATTGCAATGCTTATTAAATACCATTTTGAGTTTCATATGACTTGGGACAAACAGATAAAAAGAAGGTTGTTTTGCCTAGGATGATGTGAATATGGAATTCATAATATAAAAAGAAAATTATAAATACTATAATTTATAGTCAGTTGCACTATGACATAAATAATTTACATAATATAAAACTACAGCTTCTGTTCATACTTTCTCACTAAAATCTGCATATTTACTTTTATACAGATATTTTACTTTTCTCTTCCTCTTTACCGCTAGAGAACATTGGGATGGTTAATGTTTCAGTTCCCCTCCATACTCAGGTTTCAGAATATTGAGGTGGGAATCACAGCAGGTGTAGGACAGGGATGGATATTAAACAGGACGAACCATCAGGTGCCTCTCTTTGGGAGCAGTATAAATGTATATAAGATACATTTACTTTATGCTAGAGCATAGAATTCTTTTTTGAACTATAATGTGATGAATTGATATTGAGCATGTAAAGGAGTAGATTACAGTGGGCATTTATTTTAAGTCTGTCCAGCATCCAAACATTGTTTTTATTGATTGGGATCCTAGGAAAGCTTAACCGCAGGGCCTGGCTTTCTACAGTGAAAAGCAGAAGCGGACAAACAGTCCCTCTTTCAGTTCTCTGATAGCCGTAGTGGGGCTGTGTGACCCAGCCTCAGTCAATCAGATATTCCTGCAAAGAGCTTTAAATCTTGAGGGTTTGACGTGAGGCTCAAAAATTATCCATAAGCACCCACAGTGTAGTCAAGAGCATTTGAGTTTAACCAGTGTTATTGAAAACTGTTTCTGATGTGATTTTCCTGGACATTTCTGCCTTCGTTTTCTGACTTTGGTTTCCCAACACTCTTGTCAATTCTATGAGTGTTTCACTATTCTTTGAACACATTTCCTTTCTGTTTAAATTAGCCAGATACCATTTTTGTTTCTTAAAAATGCAAAGCCCCATTGATAAAAAGAACAAAGATGCTTACTCATCAGTCGAGATGAAACAATTAGTTGGAAAATTTATGTTTCAGAAGGATGAATGATATTGAAGATTACCAAATAATTTTAATATCATGAAAAACCAGTATAATGGTAATACATGGAGGAAACTAGAGAAAAGACAATTGTGAGTCTAGTTAATACATTTTATAAAGAAACCAAATAAAAGCCACAATCTGTTATTTTCACTTCCATCAGATCTCATATTTATCTGTAGATGTGTCTTTTTCCAGGCACGATGGTAGTTGCTCACTGATTTATCTTATATAATTTTTATTTATTCATTTTTGAGACAGGGTGTACCTCTGTCTTCCAGGCTGGAGTGCAGTGACATAATCACTGCTCACTGTAGCCCCAACTTCCCACAATGCATGACCTTCTTATGCGTGCAAAAGACCTTGCATGCATCTTTTCTCCCTTGGACCAGTTTTTTCAGCCTCCCTGGTAGCTGGGATGACAGGCGTGTGCCACCAAGCAGGGATAATTTTTGTATTTTTTGTAGAGATGAGGGTTTGTCATGTTGCTTAGGCTGGCCTCGAACTCCTGGACTCAAGTGATTTACCGGCCTTGGCCTCCCAAAGTGCTGGGATTATAGTTGTGAGCCATCCCGCTGATCCTGATTTATCTTATATAATATTACTAATAACTATATTAATATTGATAACCCATAAATCATGAGATTTATATTATGATTTTAAACATAAGTCAATGATTGTCTGAAGGTTTTGATGGCTTTCTTATATTTGAGTGATAACAGAGTCAAAAAACATTATTTTGATCTTAGCTCAGAATCTAATTTTTTTTCTTTTATTATACTTTAAGTTTTAGGGTACATGTGCACAACGTGCACGTTAGTTACATACGTATACATGTGCCATGTTGGTGTGCTGCACCCAGTAACTCGTCATTTAACATTAGGTATATCTTCAAATGCTATCCCTCCCCCCTCCCCCCACCCCACAACAGGCCTGGTGTGTGATGTTCCCCTTCCTGTGTCCACATATTCTCATTGTTCAATTCCCACCTATGAGTGAGAACATGCGGTGTTTGGTTTTTTGTCCTTGCTATAGTTTGCTGAGAATGATGGTTTCCAGCTTCATCCATGTCCCTACAAAGGACATGAACTCATCATTTTTTATGGCTGCATAGTATTCCATGGTGTATATGTGCCACATTTTCTTAATCCAGTCTATCGTTGTTGGACATGTGGGTTCAGAACCTAATTTTTTTATATAAATAATTCCAGAACCCAGTGAGACATTTTGCCACAATGACTA
This sequence comes from Hylobates moloch, assembly GCF_009828535.3. Taxonomy (NCBI): domain Eukaryota; kingdom Metazoa; phylum Chordata; class Mammalia; order Primates; family Hylobatidae; genus Hylobates; species Hylobates moloch. The sequence goes on along the minus strand of NW_026652288.1, from coordinate 85,520,639 downwards.
ACATTGCAGATTGATTGCATTAACAACTTTAAATAATAGTTTCACTGTATTCTTTTCAATAACTTTTCAGCAACTCCCATCAAAAGATGAAGTCTTTCTCACCCCTTAAGTCTGGGATAAACTTGTAACTTGTTCTGACCCATGAAATATCATAAAAAATGACATTGTATCAGGGCCAAACCTAGAACAAGAGACCTTGCATGCATCTTTTCTCCCTTGGACTCCTGTGACCACCATTTGAACAAACCTGGGATACTCTTCTATAGGATAAGATAAGCAATCTCAGTTGAGATAATACTAGAATAACTAGACTATCCCTAGCAACCCCCAAGCTGGCCACAAATATATGAGTGAGCCCAGCCTAACTCATCCAACTTCAGCCTAAGTCAGATCACCCAGCCAATTCACGGATTCATGAAAAATAATAAATGGTAGATGTTTTAAGCCACACAGTTTTGGGATTGTTTGTTATACAGTAATAGCTAATTAATACATATTCATAAAAGTGTTCTTAAAGCATCTATATGCCTATTGGATCATCAAAATGAGTTTATGGCCCCTGTAAGTCTAATACGGTTAGATAAACACCTGGAGCTTTAGTTATAATACTAAAATTAGCTTTGATTAATTACAAATTATAGATGTATATATATTTTATATACATCTATAATTTGTAATTAATCAAAGTTAATTTTAGTGTATAACTAGTATATACAATTAGGTTATTTTCACATTTCTAAGAATTTAGTTTAAAAATCTATATAGTATGGGTTTCCTTGGGCTAGAATCAAAGGAAGAAGAATAGTATATGTCATCCATCCAACAATAGATATATCACTAATTCATAATATTTATTGAGTGCTTTCTCTGTGCCAGAATCTATGTTAAGTTCTTAGTCTTCATTCTCATTTTTAACTCTGAGTGACACCCAATCTGTACTTTCTATGGAGAATCCATACATCCTCAGAGTCTAGTCTGATTGAGGATAAACCCACAGAGCAAGAACTGTCACATCTCATAAGAATTGGTTTGCAGACCGCCAATACCAAGAGTTGGTCTAGGATTTAGCAGCAGCCATTGTTACAGTACCTGTGAAACAGAAATTCAGAGAGCATCTAGGAGTAGAGTCAGCAGGATAAAGCTTCTGCAGTGGCTTGTGCGTGGGGAAAGTAGTATGGGGTTGCTGGAGGTGCATTGGAGGGATTTTTAATTTCCCTAAAAGCCCAAAGAACCAACGTTAGGAAAAACATTCAAGTGAGAGGGTTCTTTCTAGATTTGAGGAAGCTGGACTATTGCTTAATAAGGTCCCAAGCTAAAGACAAGTGGGCACTAGAGGAAGCAGTTATACCAAACAGGCGAGACATCCCTGTTTTACTCTCCATTCATGTTATTCTCACTTACCTTCTTCAGAATTATCTGAGGAGCATGTTTAAAAACACAGATAACTGAGCTCATTTCCTGCAGTTTCATATTCAGTAGGTTTGAGGTTATACTCAAGAATTTGTATCTTTAATAAGCATCCTGGTTGAGATTTATGGTTAAGTAAGTTTGGGAAACACTGCTTAGGTGCTTAGGTAGCATACAGCATCAAGATCTCTTGCAATAGGAAGTAAGGGAAGATGTAGCTAAGTAGCAGGTTTGCAAGGCTGGAGTAGCACAAACACAAGCAAAACTGAACAGATTAAGAAGAGTGGATAGCGTGAAAGAAGTAAGTATTTTTAGGGCCAAGTACCGAGAAACAACTGGTCTCATACTTCTCTGTGTGGCCTAAGTTAATGGCTCATTCATTCATCCATTCATTCTTCTTTTTTTCATATACCGAGTGTTACCTTGTATCAGGCATGGGTATGAGTTCTACAAATTAAAAAGTTTTGTTAGAAATTACTCCTCAAGGGAACCACAGTCCAGTTGGAGAGATAGGCACATAAAGTAATGGCAAAATTCATAGCTTCAGTGTTGTAATAAAAGTGTGGAAAGTTCTTTGTAGATTCTGGATATTAGCCCTTTGTCAGATGAGTAGATTGCAAAAATTTTCTCCCATTCTGTAGGTTGTCTGTTCACTCTGATGGTAGTTTCTTTTGCTGTGCAGAAGCTCTTTAGTTTAATTAGATCCCGTTTGTCAATTTTGGCTTTTGTTGCCATTGCTTTTGGTGTTTTAGTCATGAAGTCCTTGCCCACGCCTATGTCCTGAATGGTATTGCCTAGGTTTTCTTCTGGGGTTTTTAAAAAGGGTGGAGCACACCAACATGGCACATGTATACATACGTAACAAACTCGCATGTTGTGTACATGTATCCTAGAACTTAAAGTATAATAAAAAAAAGTGTGGAGAAAATGGGATGGAATTAAAGATAAGAGTAACTCTGGCTGGGCGCGGTGGCTTATGCCTGTAATCCCAGCACTTTGGGAGGCCGAGGCAAGTGGATCACAAGGTCAGGAGATCGAGACCATCCTGGCTAACATGGTGAAACCCCGTTTCTACTAAAAATACAAAAAATTAGCCAGGCGCGGAGGCGGGCACCTGTAGTCCCAGCTACTCGGGAGGCTGAGGCAGGAGAATGGCGTGAACCTGGGAGGTGGAGATTGCAGTGAGCCGAGATTGCACCACTGCACTCCAGCCTGGGCAACAGACTGGAACCCCCAACCAAAAAAAAAAAAAAAAAAGTAACTCCATTGGGAAAAAGGAGAGGTTAGAAACTCAGTTTAAAAGGATGAATAAGGGTTTATCCCAATACCAAGGGATGGATGGGCATATCAAGGAGATGGGACAATATATTCAAAGGCATAGAAAAAAATCAAACATTTTGAGGGGAGGTTAAAAAAGCACATTGTGGAGCACAAAGTGAGAATAATAGAAGGAAGGAAAATATAGAAATCAAGTAAATTGGAGTCAGGTAGTAAAACTGTCTTGCATTCTTATGTTAAGAAAGTTGGGAATTATCCGGAACACCACGAAACATCAACTCAGCCATCCAAACACTTTTGAGCAGAAAACAGAATTATCAGATGTATTTGCAAGAATATTTTCTACATTTAATGCAATACATATGCCATGTGACTGTGGGTATGTGCTATAGACTGATTTGCCTCCTTTCAAAATGTGTATGTTGAAGCTCTAACCCCTGATGATAAGGTATTTAGAAGTGGGCCTTTGGGAGGGAATTAGCTTGGTACCCTTCATGCTGGGATCAGTGTCCTTATAACAAGAAGAAGAGAGAACAGAGCCCTCTCTTTATGCTGTAAGTCACAGCAAGATTGTAGTCATCTGCAAACCAGGAAGAGGGCCCTCAACTGAAACCAAATGGGCCGGCATTTTGACCAAGGACTTCCCAGGTTCCAGAGCTGTGAAAAAATGAATGTCTGTTGTTTAAGTCACCCAATCTATGGTATTTTGTTACAGCAGCCTGAGCAAAGACAGTATACAAGTTTACTCTCTTTATGCCTGTGTGTTTGAAATAAGGGCAAAAGTTAGATGGGGAAGCAGAACAAGAATTAATAGAGCCAAAGACTGCCCTGACCCTGATAGTCGGGGTTAGAAGCCCATTATTGATGCCTATTTGATTATAGTTTGTTGTAGCATCATATTGAGAGATTTAAAAGATACTACTATTTTCTCACCCCTCACTTTTCGTAATTCATAGCTAAGCGTCACTACACAAATGAGCTAATGGTCTATGCGAAAAATGAGGTGCCATAGGATAGGAGACTGGGAAGAAGTAAAGCTGCAAAAGCCATGAATTGCTGTGGAAAACATATTAAAAATAAATTCTGTTAAGTATAGGTAATTGTAAGTTGAATCAGATTGTCCTATTGCGAGGATCAGGATGACACACCCATCATATTTTCATCATTAATTCTTCCACTCTGTATTTTTATTCTTACACAGACATGTCCATTTAAAGAGCCATCTAGAAGGGCTATTTTTATTCTTACAGTACTCCCAGTGTCAAGACTCATGAGGTCAGATGTGAAGATGAATTTGTTGGTTAAGCTGTTCTCTCCTAAGGGCAAGGAGCTTAATCTTTTTTTTTTTTTTTTTTCTTTTGGTACTGACCTTATCTTGTCTGGAGATGAATCAATGACTCAAGCTAGGAATGGTAAATCATGAATAAATGATTTATGCTTGTCTTGATCAAATATGATAGATTACTTGGATTTCTGACTATTACTGTATATAAAGATTTATATAATATACAAGGGACTGTGAATTGAAGAAAGAACTGAGAGTTTTCTCCAAGGATACAGTCCTGTGTAACACTGTAAATGTTATGCATAGTGAGCTAGTCCTTGAGAGAATAGTGTTTGAATATGATCAATTTAACATGATTTTTCCAAGTAATTAATACATTCTTCTCTGATTCCATTTACTTCCGTTCTTTTTCATTTTTTTCTTTTTCTTTTCTTTTTAAGCAGTCACACCAGAATCCTATAAGGTAACCAATAATTCAAAGTCCATTTAGTAATAGTTTTTTCTTACTGATCATCTCACCCTAAGTTCTGAATAGTTTTCTATGGTCCTTGACCCGCAGTGAACTAAAGGGAAATTTACTCTAGTCACAGATGCCAATAGAGGTGAAGTAAGAAGTAAATGAGTGAATTTCTATCGGATAAGCTATCTTATGCCATTTGTTTTTGGAATGGAGGAGGGAGGAATGGAAATTAGCCAAAGAAAGCAAAGCTAGTTCAACTTTTCTGCTTATTCTCTCCTAGAGATCAAATTGATGTCCCAATCTCTTTTGCAGTTTTCCACACGAGCCTTTTATAAGAATTAATTGAGAGATTATTTTTTATTCTGGAATTGGGAATGTATATCACATACATTGTGTTGGAAGCGGAGGCATAGGATGGTAGATATTTTCCTTTCTCTAATAATTGAAAAAACCATAGTTCCTTATAAGCATGATGATGTGACAGGAAGCACTACATACCATGAAAGTTGCTATCATCCACAAAGTAGAAGTCATGGCAGGCC